>NC_041396.2:16656525-16761525 GCF_900747795.2 Erpetoichthys calabaricus | reverse complement strand
GAAGAAAAGAAAAACTTTTTAAATTGAGGGAAAATATACCAATAATAATTTGTTAAGGATCTGTTTTTTGTGAAGCTGCCTTTACACAGCCTCTCCGCTGTTTTATAAACGAACGCCATATAAGGCCGTCCTTTCTCCTTGCTTAGCGGTTGTGTATTCTTTTATTGTTCGTTTATTACGATTGTTATAGTTATTGTGTAGCTATTTGAGACTCACTTTTCTGTTCAGGTACCCATTTCCTTTATGTAGTCCGCGGATTCTCCGCTATTTTTTGTTCGTTTATTAGGATTATAGTTATTTATTGATTCCCTTCTTGTTCAAGGGCATTGTTTAGCACAAACAACAGCGCATTGTCCATCTCCCATCCTGCACTAAAGGTAAACTGGTGCAGATCAAAATGGGGGATAACCTCTGAAAGTAGGTGTTTTATAACAAATCACATCACTTTGCCACATGACCACACCATGTCCAATATGACACATTAGGAATCGTATGGTCATCACAAAAATACTAAATTAGCCGTAATAAAAAATTAAAGCAATAATACTGTAAATTCAAGACAGTGACACAACAGAAGAAGTTTAATTAGAATTTATAAATCTACACAGCTTTGTGACCCAAATATACAAACTAAAGTTAACAGTATTGGTCTGAGCACTAAACTCTGGACACTATATCTAAATACAGGTAGATTTGAGGGGACACACTCTCAGGCTTACATACACTGTTTTGTTTGTTTGTTTTTTTTTGTTTTGTTTTTAAAGATTAGAACAATCAGGACATTTTCAGGCCATTCAGCCCAACTAAACGTTCACCAGTCCTATCAACTGAATTCTTCCTAAATAACATCAAGTCAAGTTTTGAAGGTCTGTAGAGTCCTACTGTCTACCATACTACTAGAAAAAATTTTAATGTTTCTATGAAATTTTCTCTTAACAAGTTTCAAACCGTGTCCCCCGTGTTTTTGCTGAACTAATGTTAAAGTCACCGTCTCTGTCCAATGGACTCAATTCCCTTCGTAATTTTAAACACTTCAGTCATGTCATCTCTTATTCTCCTTTTGCGTTAACTGAAAAGGTTTGACTCCTTCAGTCTTTCCTCATAACTCATCCCCTGTAGCCCTGGAATCAGCGTAGTTGCTCTTCTCTGGACTTTTTCTAGCTCGGTTAAGTCCTTTTTGTAACCTGGAGACCAAAATTGCACAAAGTACACCAGATGAGGTTTGCATGTTCTCCCCGTGTCTGCGTGGGTTTCCTCCCACAGTCCAAAGACATGCAGATTAGGTGCATTGGCGATCCTAAATTGTGTGCGGGTGTGTGTGTGTGACCTGCTCTGCCCAGGGGTTTGTGCCTGCCTTGCGCCCTGTGTTGGCTGGGATTGGCTCCAGCAGATCCCGTGACCCTGTGTTAGGATATACCGGGTTGGAAGATGACTGACTGACTCCAGATGAGGCCTCACCAGTGTGTAATAAAACCTGAGCAGAACCTCCTGTGACTTGTACTCCACACATCAAGGCGCTATATAACCTGACATCCTGTTTGCCTTCTTAATGGCTTTTTAACACTGTAGGCAGTTGATAGGTTAGAGTCCACTACAACTCCTAAATTCTTCTTATAAGGGGGACTTTTGATTTTCAGACCTCCCATTATGTATCCAAATCTCACATTTTTACTTCCTATGTGTCATACTTTAAATTTAATTAAATTACATTTTCTTTTGCTTAAACTCTAAAGGCTCAGCTCTTTTAATCTTTCCTCATAACTCATCCCCTGTAGCCCTAGTTGCTCTTCTCTGGACTTTCTCTAGTGCTGTTATGTCCTTTTTGTAGCCTGAAGACCAAAACTGCACCCAGTACTCCAGATGAGGCCTCACCAGTGTGTTATAAAGCCTGAGCAGAACCTCCTGTGACTTGTACTCCACACATCAAGGCGCTATATAACCTGACATTCTGTTAGCCTTCTTAATGGCTTCTGAACACTTTCTGTCAGTTGATAGAGCTGAGTACGCTACAACTCCTAAATCCTTCTCATAAGGTCTTCTTTCAATTTTCAGACCTCCCATTGTGTATTCAAAAAATGTATTATGTATGCTTTTTCAGCATTTTAATGAAATAAATGTCTTTTGTGTGCTGCTCTTGTCTTACTTAATCTTGTTCACATTTCCATACTAAAACTGGTGCTGTCATGTAGTCCACATGAAGGTATTGCTGAATGGTAAAATATTCGTTGTACTGGAATCCAAACTGATTTCACAATGAACACTTTATCTGAGTCCTGACTCCGGTTATACATGTGTATTCCTACTTTTATTATGAAGGCAAAAAGAGAACAATACAGAGGAAGCGGGCGGCAAGAAAAGCTTTCCACAGAGAACAACATATTTCTCTTCATTTCAGCTGTTACCTTGTATTTAGTTACTAGAAAGTGAGGCACACAGTAAGAAGACCAGTGTTCGTGTCGTGGACCTCCTTGCGTGGAATTTGCATGTTCTTCCTGTATCTGAGTGGGTTTCCTCTGGATGCTCCGGTTTCCTCCAACTTTCCAAAGACATGCAGGTCAGGTGATTTGGCAATGCTAAAACTGGCCCTAGTGTGAGTTTGCTGTGTGGATGTATCTATGTGTTCGTTCCTTGATAGACTGGCGCCTTACGCTAACTGGGATTAACTCCAAATAATGACCCAGGTCTGAATTAAGCAGGTTAGAATGTAACGTGACATGCCCTTCATTGAGATTCAGAATACCAGTAATCCATATGTTAATCTTTAAAAAATATTCTAAAACCAATTTTCCATAATGCCTTTCATTTTTTGTTTTTTCTGCTTGTAGAATTGGACAATTTTTTGAACGTGAAGGCCGTAAACCACGTCTGCTCGTAGCCAAAATGGGACAGGATGGACATGACAGAGGCGCCAAAGTTATTGCAACTGGATTTGCTGACTTGGGCTTCGATGTTGATATTGGACCTCTTTTTCAGGTACAAAACTGTGTGTTATGTTGTTAAAACTTTTCACCTTAAGTCTTTAATATCAATTTTTGGTTATTCTCTTTATTTGAATTAAATGTTTTCATTTTGTGAAGAATAAAATAATGCTCATTTTTTCGACTAGAATGTGATTAGTAGAAAGATGAATGTGCAATCAAAAAAGCTGGTATGTGCAACTTAATGCTCATATTCAATCTGAAGACCACACTTGAAAATTGGGATCCACACACAGACCACTGGGTAAGCGCCCTCTGCTGGCCTCACCAACACCTCTTCAAGCAGCAACCCCTAGCTTTTTCCTAAATGGACTCCCATGCATCCAAGTTTCCTGTTAAGGAAGATGGATCCTCAGAAGTGACAGATTAGTTGGTGATACATGCTCATTATATTTCAAGAAGTTCCAAAAAATAAAGCAGACTCATCCATGTCCATTCATTACTACTACACTTTAGGTCCATGCTGCAAAAAATTAAGTCAGGTCCCACAGGAATGCAGACCTCCACCTCAAACTTCTTGAGGATTTTTGTCTTTATTCTTTTGTATGTAATTATCTTGTAAAAACCTTTTTTCAACAGCCATCCTATGTAAAATCCTGACCCTCCAATTAGCTGTGAACCACCCAGTCTCACTGAGATTGCACAGGTGTTGAACCAGCTTGGGGGGAAGGCTGCAGGGATCTGTGGTATCTGGCGTGAACTTCTCCAGGCTGGTGTTAAGGCTGTCCTCCTGGCATTGCAAGCAATCTTTGCTTCCATTTGGGAGACTGGCATCATCCCAACTGACTGGAAAACGGGACTACTTGTCGTCCCTATCTGGAAAGGGAAGGGTGATCGCCTGGATTGCAGCAACTACAGGGGGATAATACTGCTCTCGGTGCTGGGTAAGGTCCTTGCTAGGGTCGTCCTCAATAGGATCCATGATCACTTGCTCACCTACCAGCAACCGGAACAGTCTGGTTTTACACCTAAAAAGTCTACCGTCAACCGCATCCTGGCACTGAGGGTTCTCATAGAGCGCAAACATGAATATCGTCAGTTTCATTGCAGCCTTTGTCGATTTTCGCAAAGTGTTCGACTCAGTTGATCGAGCTGCCCTGTGGGACATCCTGAGGGTTTGCGGGATCCCCCACGAGGTTGCTGGATATCATGGTTGGCCTGTACACTGGTACTGTGAGTGCTGTGCAGAGTGGAGGCAGGACCTCTGTGTTTTTCCCAGTTGATTCTGGGGTCCGTCAGGGATGTGTTCTTGCTCCTACTCTGTTCAATGCTTGTATGGACTGGGTGTTAGGCAAGGTCATGGGGTCCAGCGGCTGTGGGGCATCTGTTGGTGAAGAAAGATTCACGGATCTTGACTTTGCTGACGATTCTGTGATCTTCGCGGAGTCAATGGAGGCTCTGATCGGGGCGCTCAAGAGACTGAGTGAGGGGTCTGGGTGTCTGGGCTTGCGAGTGTCCTGGATAAAAACCAACAGCCAGGCCTTTAATGACCTCTTGGACACGGCCATCAAAAGTGTGTCTGTCTGTGGAGAGAGAGTCAACCTTGTTGAGAGGTTTATTTACCTCGGCAGTGACATTCATGGTGACTCTTCCTGTGAAGTCAGTAGACGGATTGGGAGAGCATGGGGGGTCATGAGGTCACTGGAAAGGGGTGTGTGGCGCTATCTCAGCAAAAGGATGAGGGTCCAAGTCTTTAGAGTCCTGGTGCTTCCTGTCTTACTATATGGTTGTGAGACATGGACGCTATCCAATGGCCTGAGACGAAGACTGGACTCCTTTAGTACTATGTCTCTCTGGAAAATCCTTGGGTACCATTGGTTTGACTTTGTGTCGAATGAGCGGTTGCTCATGGAGTCTCGAATGAGGCACATTACCTGCCAAGTGGTGCGTTTCCCCGAGGGTGATCCGGCTCATAAGATCCTCATTGTTGGGGACCCAAGTGACTGGACCAGGCCAAGGGGTCACCCACGTAACACCTGACTGCAGCAGATAGAGGGTCATTTCCGGAGGGTAGGACTAGACTGTGTGTCTGCCTGGGGGGTTGCCAACCGGGATCCCGAGCTGTTTCAACGTGTAGTGGGTGTGGCAATGCACTGTACCAGTGCATGCTCCCCAACTTGAATCCAGCTGAAGCTAAGCACATTCTGGCCCAGCCAGTACTTGAATGGGAGACCATCTAGGAAAAGCTTGGGCTGCTGCTGGAAGAGGTGTTGGTGAGGCTAGCAGGGCATGCTTACCCTGTGGTCTTTGTGTGGATCCCAATACCCCATTGTGGTGATGGGAACACTGTGCTGCAAAAATGGTGCCATCCTTCAGATGAGACATAAAACTGAGGTCCTGACTCTCTATGGTCTTTAAAGAGTCCTGGGCATCCTTTGTAAAGAGTAGGCTGTATCCCGATGTCCTAGATAAAATGACCACCATGGCCTAGTCATTCTTGCCCCTTTATGATCCCCTGTCTCTAATTGTATATCTAGCTCACTACTTAATAGCTCATGTGTGGTAAATAAACTGGTGCAAAAATGGCTGCTACCGTATCATTCAGGTGGGTGCTGCACATTAGTGGGGGTTATAGTGGCTCACCATTCATTATGAAAAGCGCTTTGAGTAGTGAGATAAGTGCAATATAAATGTAAAGAATTGTTGTTGTTGTTATTATTAATATTATTGTTATTGTTAAATAAATTTAATACTGGTCACTTTGGTTTTTAAATGGCAGTTTTGTTCCATTTCTGTTGGGTGGGCTAATAGTTTTGTCCTTAACTGTATATATTTTATCTTCTATCTTCTAAAAACAGAACATTTCAATGATGTACCGCTCAGTCAGTAATAATAACATTGTAGATACAACCACTGTGGTGGGTTGGCACCCTGCCCGGGATTGGTTCCTGCCTTGTGCCCTGTGTTGGCTGGGATTGGCTCCAGCGGACCCCCGTGACCCTGTGTTCGGATTCAGCGGGTTGGAAAATGGATGGATGGATGGATAGATACAACCATTTACTTCAAAATGAATGCAGAAACCACAAAACCAAAACAGGATTCAACCCCACATTGACACCACAGTATTGTGATTGTTGAGTTTTTTATATTTAATACATTTGCTAAAACGTATAAAATCCTGTTTTGCTTTGTCATTCTGTGGTATTAAGTGTTGCTTGATGTGAGAAACAATGAATTGAGATGATTTTAGTGTGAGGCTGCAGCATCACAAAATGTGAAAACTAAAAAGTAATGGGGTTGGAAGACACTTTGAATCCATTATAAATAAAAATACAGTTCCAGAATACCACATATTCAAAATAAACCAAGAATAAATACAATTCACAGAGGATGGTAACACAGAGACTGACACGGGTTTTAACATTCTTTCTCCAGTTCCAGTCTCTGTGTCCAATTACTTATAGCATTGGGCTTGCACTCATTCAACATAATAAGGCTAAAAAATGAATATTAACATTGTTAGTCTAATAAAAGTTGTTTTTCTTGATTTTGTTTACCATTTGATAGTGGTCTAAGGATGTTTTAAGCTACAAATCACATGGTTTGTGAAGTGAAAAAAGGCTATTAGGGGCAAGAAATATTTTAAAATGCCCTGTTTGTGCTCTCTAATTTGGTTAAACAGAATTGCTTTTGCATGGCTAATGAATCTTTCTTGTCAGTCCACCAAATGAAGGCCCACAAACTTTAACTGATTACTTCCTTGGATCATGGTGGAATTTGTGAGGGTTGTCCTTTGATTTTGTGTGCCTGGTGCTTTAAAGAATTTAAGTAAATCCTGCAGTAAATTGATTACAATTGTTGAAGTTGTCCCAAATTTAGCATACACAGTGGAGGAAAATAGCATAGTTCCTTCTGCAGCATGTACATATATTATTCTCAGTGAAAAGAAATATTTTCTGCAATACTTCTTCTTCTTTCAGCTGCTCCCGTTAGGGGTTGCCACAGCAGATCATCTTCTTCCATATCTTTCCATGTCATCTTGTTCTGTTACACCCACCACCTGCATGTCCTCTCTCACCACATCCATAAACCTTCGCTTAGACCTTCCTCTTTTTCTCTTCCCTGGCAGCTCTATCCTTAGCACTCTTCTCCCAATATACTCAGCATCTCTCCTCTGCACATGTCCAAACCAATGCAATCTCGCCTCTCTGACTTTGTCTCTCAACCATCCAACCTGAGCTGACCCTCTAATGTACTCATTTCTAATCCTGTCCATCCTCGTCACACCTAATGCAAATCTTAACATCTTTAACTCTCCACCTCCAGCTCTGTCTCTTGCTTTCTGGTCAGTGCCACCGTCTCCAACCCAGATACTGTAACATAGCTGGTCTCACTACCATCCTGTAGACCTTCTCTTTCACTCTTGCTGATACCCATCTGCCACAAATCATTCCTAACACTCTTCTCCACCCATTCCACCCTGCCTGCACTCTCTTTTTCACCTCTCTTCCACAATCCCCGTTACTGTTGATCCCAAGTATTTAAACTCATCCACCTTCGCCAACTCTGCTCTCTGCATCCTCACCATTCCTCTGACCCCCCTCTCATTTACACACATGTATTCTGTCTTGTTCCTACTGACCTTCATTCCTCTCCTCTCTAGAGCATATCTCCACCTCTCCAGGGTCTCCTCAACCTGCATGAGAGAAAATTTTTTGTGGAAGGATTGCATCCATCCATCCATTTTCAGAGAACAGTGTTCTGAAATGAAATTTAATTTGCCCATTTGTGGCAGTCTTCTTTCAAGACAGGCTCAGAACATTTACTGTACTTGCATGATTAGTTTGAAAATGTGATATTTATATTTTTATAGTGAGTGTTATATTTGTTTATTTATTTAGCCACCTATTTATGTATTGAAAGAGCTTCTGTAAAAAAGCTAAATTTGTCTGTGGGTACAAGTAAATTGTCTGTCTCTCTGGCTAGCCACATCTTTTTAAGTATATAGTAAGTGAGAATAAGGTTCAGGAGGTGTATGACAGGGAAAGGAGGACCAGAGAAATACAGTACGTACAGTGCATCTGGAAAGTATTCAGAGCGCATCACTTTTTCCACATGTTACAGCCTTATTCCAAAATGGATTAAATTCATTTTTTTCCTCAGAATTCTACACACAACACCCCATAATGACAACATGAAAAAAGTTTACTTGAGGTTTTTGCAAATTTATTAAAAATAAAAAACTGAGAAATCACATGTACATAAGTATTCACAGCCTTTGCTCAATACTTTGTCGATGCACCTTTGGCAGCAATTCCAGCCTCAAGTCTTTTTGAATATGATGCCACAAGCTTGGCACACCTATCCTTGGCCAGTTTGGCCCATTCCTCTTTGCAGCACCTCTCAAGCTCCATCAGGTTGGATGGGAAGCGTCGGTGCACAGCCATTTTAAGATCTCTCCAGAGATGTTCAATCGTATTCAAGTCTGGGCTCTGGCTGGGCCACTCAAGGACATTCACAGAGTTGTCCTGAAGCCACTCCTTTGATATCTTGGCTGTGTGCTTAGGGTCGTTGTCCTGCTGAAAGATGAACCGTCGCCCCAGTCTGAGGTCAGGAGGGCTCTGGAGCAGGTTTTCATCCAGGATGTCTCTGTACATTGCTGCCGTCATCTTTCCCTTTATCCTGACTAGTCTCCCAGTTCCTGCCGCTGAAAAACATCCCCACAGCATGATGCTGCCACCACCATGCTTCACTGTAGGGATGGTATTGGCCTGGTGATGAGCGGTGCCTGGTTTCCTCCAAACGTGATGCCTGGCATTCACACCAAAGAGATCAATCTTTGTCTAATCAGACCAGAGAATTTTCTTTCTCATGGTCTGAGAGTCCTTCAGGTGCCTTTTGGCAAATGTGCCTTTTACTAAGGAGTGGCTTCCGTCTGGCCACTCTTACCATACAGGCCTGATTGGTGGATTGCTGCAGAGATGGTTGCCCTACTGGAAGGTTCTCCTCTCTCCTCAGAGGACCTCTGGAGCTCTGACAGAGTGACCATCAGGTTCTTGGTTACCTCCCTGACTAAGGCCCTTCTCCCCCGATCACTCAGTTTAGATGGCCGGCCAGCTCTAGGAAGAGTCCTGGTGGTTTCGAACTTCTTCCACTTACGGATGATGGAGGCCACTGTGCTCATTGGGACCGTCAAAGCAGCAGAAATTTTTCTGTAACCTTCCCCAGATTTGTGCCTCGAGACAATCCTGTCTCGGAGGTCTACAGACAATACCTTTGACTTCATGCTTGGTTTGTGCTCTGACATGAACTGTCAACTGTGGGACCTTATATAGACAGGTGTGTGCCTTTCCAAATCATGTCCAGTCAACTGAATTTACCACAGGTGGACTCCAATTAAGCTGCAGAAACATCTCAGGGATGATCAGGGGAAGCAGGATGCACCTGAGCTCAATTTTGAGCTTCATGGCAAAGGCTGTGAATACTTTTTTCACGTTGTCATTATGGGGTGTTGTGTGTAGAATTCTGAGGAATAAAATGAATTTAATCCATTTTGGAATAAGGATGTTAAATAACAAAATGTGGAAAAAGTGATGCGCTGTGAGTACTTTCCGGATGTACTGTAAAGACGATTTCCAGGATAACAACATTTTTTGTATTGAGCCCGCTACTCTTCACGCTGTTGACCCATGATTGCACCTCCAACTCTGACACAAACCACATTATCAAGTTCGCCGATGACACTACAGTAGTGGGACTCATTGAGAACAACGATGATGCTGCCTGGGAATGATAGTATTGAATGCTGAGCTGAAATCAATGAATAGCATTCTTACATGTGCATTGCAGTGATCCAGATGTGACAGGATCAGGTGGAATACCATTGAAATCGCATCGTCAGTTGATCGATTTGATTGATATGCAAACTGTAGAGGGTCCAGTTTGGGGGGCAGCTGATTCTTTATGTGACTCAAAACTAACCGCTCAAAGCACTTCATAATGATTGGAGTGAGTGCCACTGGGCGGTAGTCATTGAGTTCCGAGGCTGTAGCTGTCTTTGGGACAGGTCTGATGGTGGTGTTTTTAAAACATTGTGGCACAACAGCTTGGCTCAGGGAGATGTTGAAGATGTCCACTAGGACATCAGTCAGCTGGTCAGCACAAGCTCTGAGCACACGTCCAGGTATGTTATCTGGTCCAGCAGCTTTGTGTGGGTTGACCCTGATGAGAGTCCTTCTCACACTAGCTGCAGACAGGGACAGAACTTGATTGTCTGACGAGGGGATGGTCTTCCATGCTGGTTTATTGTTCTGTGTCTCAAACCTGGCATAGAAGGTGTTAAGAGTGTCTGGAAGAGAGGTGTCGTTAACACACATACGCGGTGGGGCCTTATAATCGTGATGGTTTGGATGCCCTGCCACGTATGACGACAATCTCTTGAGCAGGCGAAATGATCACTAATTTTCTTTGAGTACTCCCGCTTTGATAACTTAATGCCTCGGGACAGGTTGGTTCTAGCTGCTCTGAGTGCCACTTCGTCATTGGCTTTGTAGGCAGCATCCCTTGTTTTCAGCAGCTCGTGAACTTCTGCTGTGAACCATGGCTTCTGGTTACCGCGTGTTGAGACAGATTTGATGACAGTGACATCTCCAATGCATTTGTCAATGTATCCTGTCACTGCTTCTGCATACTCATTAATGTCAATGTGATGATCAGTGGTCGCCGCTTCTCTAAAGACACTCCATTCTGTGCTCTCAAAACAGTCCTGCAGGGCTTCAGTAGCTCCATCTGGCCATGTTCTGACCTGCTTTATTACCGGCTTTGTTCTCTTCAGCAATGGCATATATGCCGGAATAAGCATTACTGTAATGTGATCAGACAGTCCAATGTGAGGGTGGGGAGTTGCTCTATATGCAGACCTGGTGTTAGTGTATACCAAGTCCAATATATTGTCTCCTCTAGTCGAAAATTTAACATGCTGGTGGAGTTTAGGCAGAACAGTCTTTAAATTCGCTTGATTGATATCCCCAGTGATAATAAAAAATCCCTCAGGGTGGCAAGATTGCAGGTCACCAATGGCCTCATACAGCTCGCATAGCGCCTCCTTAGCATTTGCATCGGGAGGAATATACACTGCCACAATAACAATAACACTGAATTCTCGCAGCAAATAATAAGGTCTGCACTTAACTGCCACATATTCCACCGGCGATGAGCAGTGCTTCGTTATCATACCTGTGTTTCCACACCATTCTGTGTTGATGTATACACACAGGCCTAATTATTTATTAAAATCAAATAACATTCCATACAAGCAAGTCAAGTTTAACAAAACTAGGTTCGCAACCCATCAACCCCCCAGCCATGAGAAAGAGAGTTAGACCAACAGAGCAACTTTAAACTAGTAAAAATAAGTAAATAGATAAATTAATAAAAATAAATAGAATAAAAAAAAGGAGTGAGAATCAGCTTGCTCAATTTAAATGCTTTTTCTAAAATGTTATTGATTAGATCCTGCCAGGTTTTGAAAAAGTTTAGTTTTGCACACATCCTCTAAGTGAGAATTTGATTTTTTCCAATTTCTAATAGTATATAACATCAGTTATCCACTGACTTAAAAGAGGTGAGTTAGGATTCTTCCAGTTGAGCAGGATAAGTCTACATGCTAATAGTGTAGTAAAGGCCATTACAGTTTGTTTGTCCTACTCCACTGTAAGCCCCTCTGTGAGCCCACCAAACACAGCTGTTAGTGGATTAGGAGAGATTGTGACCACAAGGCTGTCTGAAAGGCATTTAAAGATTTTGGTCCAAAATGATGTTAATATGGTGCAAGCCCAAAACATGTGGCCCAATGAGGCTGGAATTTGATTGCAATGTTTGCAGGTTGGCTCTTGCCCTGGAAACATTTTGGACAATTTTAAAGGAGACAGATGTACTCGGTATATGATTTTAAGTTGAATAATTTGCTTTGTGCATACAGAGCTGGAGTGAATTCTGTGTATGGCTGCCTTCCACTCCTTTTCTGAGATGTTGAGTAAGAGATCCTTTTCCCACTGTACTCTGGAATCTTTGAAAGGGAGGAACTTTAAAACATTTTATGTATTACAGAAATGCTGTCTGAGTCCTCAAGACTTATCAATATTTTTTCTGGCATAGAGGTAGGTGGGAGGTGAGGAAAATTTGGCAGGTTTTGTTTAACAAAGTTTCTAATTCGAAGGTAGTGAAAGAAATGTATTGCTGGAAAGTTAAATTTGGAGTGTAATTGTTCGTAGGATGCAAAGACGTTGTCTATGTACAGATCTCTAAGTGATTTAATCCCGAATGTTTCCAGACATGAAAAACTGCGTACATTTGAGAGGGTGGTAAAAGGTGGTTCTCGTGCAGAGGTGCCCCAGATAAAAGCTTCTCTATCTGAAAATACTTCCTACATTGGTTCCATATTCTGAGCGAGTGAAGCACAATTGGGTTGTTAGTATTTTGGCGATGACTTGTACTTATTGGGGTACAAAGCAAGGAATATAAAGAAGTACTGCAGGATTTTATTTCTATTGCAGACCAAGCCTGTGTATGTTCATCTGTTTGTGTCAATGTCCAAGTGTTTATCACGTGTATATTTGCCACCCAGTAATAAAATTGAAAGTTAGGTAGAGCCATACCACCTTCTGCCTTAGGTTTTTATATGTTCACCCTTTGGATACGTGGATGTTTTGAATTCCAAATAAATTAGGTTATGGTTGATTCTAATTTCTTAAAAAAATGATTTATTGATATATATTTTGAAATAGAAAAAGAAGAGGCATCTCCTATAGTAGCAGGCAGACCATTCCACAGCTTTGGGGCCCTGTAACTAACAGCTTGAAAAACCAATGTTGTTATGCATGAGGAGAGGAAGGACTCAGGTTAAAAGCAGTGTCGGGGTAACAGACAAGATCCCAGCTAGAGTAGGTCTGTACCAGGGATCTTCTTCAAGTCCTTACCGCTTTGATCTGCTTATGGATGTGTTGAGTCATGGGATAAAAGACTAATCCTGGTGCTGGCTTTGTGCTGATGATATTGTGTTGTGTAGCACCAGAAAAAAGGAAGTGGAGAGGAAGTTGGAAGACTGGAGACAGACTTTGGAAGATAGAGGATTGAAGATAAATAGGAAGAATATTTGAGGTTTAATGACTGATTGGGATTCATAAGTCAGGTTGCTGGGAGAGCTGTTGAAAAGACTGGAGAAGTTTAAATATCTAGAATCAGTGGTATCCAAAAGTGGAGATTTAGATGAAAAGATAATCCACAGAGGGCAGTGTGGATGGAACAATTGGAAGAAGGTATCAGGAGTATGATGTGATCAAAGAATTAAAGCGAAGGTTAAAGGTAAGGTTTTTAAGACAGTGGTAAGAACAGTAGTGATGTATGAAAATGAGACATGAGCAGTATAGGAAGTGCAGGAGAAGAAGTTAAATGTGGCAGAAATGAGAACGTGGAGATGGATGTTCAGAGCTGCAAAAAAGGACAGAATAAGAAATGGGACAATCAGAGGTACAACAAAAGTGGGAGATATATCTAAAAAAGTACTGGAAAGAAAATTGAAGTGGTATGGACATGGGATGAGGAGAGACAAGGGGCCTAATGTGTAAACGGTGCATACGCCCATTTCCATGCACACTTTGAGATGTGTAAAAATAAACTTGACATAAAGCCACACACATTTTCATGGCAGCCAAACAGGCAGCACCCAGCGTCAAAGCTCAATTGTACATACTTATAGCCACAAATGTGACAGTATGAGAAAATGGATGATATTGGTCACAGATTTAATTCATTCGTTCTGTTCCTTCATATTTTTCATAGACTCCTCTAGAAGTTGCCCAGCAAGCTGTCGATGCAGATGTTCATTGTGTTGGTGTCAGCACGCTGGCAGCAGGTCACAAGACCTTAGTTCCTGAGCTGATTATGGAGCTTGCAAATCTTAAAAGACCAGACATCCTTGTCATCTGTGGCGGTGTTATCCCACCTCAGGTAAGCTTGTTTTTTATTTGTCCTCTGCTGCTGTTGTTGACAAATGTCCAGAGGATTGTACTCTTTTATTTTTTTTGTTGATTTTAATATGATTCTTGTCTATTATGTTGCCAATTGTGTGGTGTGGTGTAGCTGGTCCACAGCTCACGTCAAAAAGGCCACTTCTTAAATAAATAATCGCCATCTTCACGGCTTATAGAGAGGGTGTGGTAGTGTGGCCAGAAGCGGTTCCCAGGGAAGTTCAGAATGCAGGTGGTCCTCGCTTAAGTGCACAGGTGAGGAGTCATCCGCATCCGTAATTGTTGCCGGGAGCTACTGATTGCCACACCTGATCCACGTCCTCGTGATAAATAGAAGAGTGAGGTGGCTAGGAGGGGGGAATGAAAAAAGAAAAGGAAAAAATTAACGGAGGTTGCAGGAGAAGAGAAGCACAGGCTCGAGGGCAGCTGAGCAGTGAGCCTAGGTGTTTGGCCGGCACCCGAGGAGCAGTCAATTGTGGTCACTCCCGCTGAGCATTTTATGAAGAGCGGGAATGACCAGAAGAAGGAAGGCTCGCCGCGTAATACCAAGAAGGCAGCGGGAGTCGGGACTTGGGACGTGAAAGCCCCAGCGTGAGCACCCTGGTCGCTGGGGAGCCCAAGTCACGGTTTAGTGAAGCCCATTGGAGCCAGGGATCGGTGAGGCGAACGGACCAGCAGGAGAAGGCAGAGAGAAGGTCAGCTGCAGGTAGGGTGGCTCCCCTGGTGCATAGCCTGGACGGGAGAAGCAGGGGAGTCACCAGTTAAAGAAAGGCACCAGGCTGATTTGTTTAAAGGGACAGCTTCCAGCCATTGTTTTAACCTCGTTGTTTTTAAAAGGTTTTTTTTCTAATGGATTTTAACCTCCACGATTTCACCTCTGTTTTAATGGATTATTTATTTAATGATTGAGAAGCACTGCACTTTATTTTGGACACTGACTTGTTTTGTTTGTTGATTTTACATAAAAGCACTTTGGCACTTTTTGCACCATCCCCTTGCTTTGTTGTACCTCACTGTCTAGCTTATCGGTGACATTACCGATGGTGTCGGGTTCAAGGGCTTCCCAAAAGCAAGATGGGAGCATGGAGCAAACCCACATTGTCACATGTGGCAGCAGCAAAATGCATAAAATCCTGTTGATGTAGGTCAGGAGCTTCAGTTAATATTTAAATCAAACACCAGAATGGGGAAAACAAAATTGTGATCCCTGGGGTTTCCACTGTGGCATGTTTGTTGGTGCTAGATGGGTAGGTTTGAGTATTTCTGTAACTGGGATTTTCATTCAAAACAGTCTGTGCAGAGTTTATGCAGTAAGGTGCAAAAACACATCAAGTGGGAGGCCTTATGATGAAAGAGGTCAGAGGAGAAAGGCCAGCCTGGTTCGAGCTGACAGAAAGACTACGGTAAGTCGGATCACCACTCTGTAAAACTGTGGTGAGCAGAAAAGCATCTCAGAATGCACTATATGTTGAAACTTGAGGCGGGTAGGCTACAACAGCTGGGGACCTCATTGGTTTCCACTCCTGTCAGATAACAACAGACAGCTGAGACTACAGTGGGCACAGACTCATCAAAACTGGACAGTTGAATACTGGAAAAACAGCCTGATCTGATGAATCTCAATTTCTGCTAACACACACAAATGATGGAAGGGTCAGAATTTTGGCACCAACAGCATGAATCTGTGGACACAACCTGCTTTGTGTGAATAGTCAAGGCTGGTGTTGATGTTGTAATGGTGTGGACAATGTTTACTTGGTACACTTTGGGCCAGTCAATGCCAATTAATCATCTCTTGAATGCCACGGCCTAATTGAGTATTGTTGCTGTAAATTGTGGGCACAATTTACCCAGCTTCTAATGGCTATTTCCAGTATTATAATGTACCATATCACAAAGCTAACTGGTTTCATGAACAATGACAATGAGGTCAATGCTCTTCAGTGGCCTTCCCATTCACTGGATCTGAATCCAATAGAACATGTTTGGGAGGAGGTGGAACAGGAGATTGACATTTGACAAACCTGCAGAAATTACATGATGCAATCACGTCATCTCAAAAGTATGTTTCCAACATGTTGTGGAATTAATGCTATAAATTAGTTGTTTTTGAGAGCAAAAGGAGCCCCTACCCAGTATCAGTGTGGTGTTCCTAAGATTAAATTAGGTTATATGAACTTTATTAATCCCAAAGGGAAGTTCAGATGCATACAGCTGCAAACACATAAAAAAATCAAGGATACAGACTCACAGAATTAATAATACAGCCAATCAATAAATAGATTAATAAATAAATAAATGTGCAGTATATTGTAAAGATATTTCAAATTGAACTTAACAAGTACATCAAGAGGAACTATTGAATTGCCTGATATCAGTGGGCAGAAAAGACCCCCAGAAGCTGTTCTTAACCCACCATGGTAGAATGAGCCTTAGGCTAAAAGTGCTTCAAGAGGGTGCATCCTGGAGGGGATGGAGGGGATTTTTCATGATGGCATCCAATTTTGCCACCATTCACTTTTCCAAAACAGCTTCCAGTGTGTCCAGGGTGGATTTGCCCTGTGATCCAGCAGGCTTTCCTGAGAAGTTTGTTCAGGCATTGTGCTTCCTCAGAGGACCACAATGTAGAACAATTCACTGACTACTATTGACTGGTAGAACATTTCCAGCAGCTTGCTGTACACATCAGTTCTTGTACAGTGCCATTGTGTTGTCAGACCAGTCCAGTTTGTCATTCATATGAACCTCCAGGTACTTGTAGTTCTGCACCCCTTCCACGTTCTCCCCCTTAAATAATGATTGGTCTCAGAGACTTCTTGGTATGTCAGAAGTCCACCACTAGCACCAGAAGTCCACCACTAGCTCTTTTGTATTGCTGATGTTGAGTTGTAGGTTTTTGTCCTTCACAACCGTCCTGTACGCTGACTTTGTCTCCAAGAATTTTCCCAGTGAGTGTTTATAAGACAAGGGGCTCTAGAAAAGCAAACAGGATTATTGAAGACTTCAGTGATCCAATAAGTTCACTTTTTTTGCTTCTGCATTATGGACCATTGCATCACTAGACTAGGGAAACAGCTTTTACGCTCTGGTCATAAGACTCCTCAACAGCTGGTCATAATGGCAAGACCTTCATCAGTCTACCTGATGTATGTTTATTTATATCCATTGACATATGTTGTAGCTTATGTCAGGTATCATATTCACCCTGTATTGGTATTGTACTGCTGTCATTAGTCTGTGATAGACATGGACATAAAATTTGGATTTTTTGTTTTTATATACAAGACAGCTGCCAGCCCTGTGTCAATGTCCACTTTAAATGATTACTTCACTGCCATCCCTGGCATAACTGCTAACAGCCCATTTAGCATTCAGCTGAACGTCTGAACAACATTTGCCTCATTAACATGGGAGCACTGGGCCCTGAAGCAGCTCATTGTGACGCTAGTTGTTACAGGCAGGAATGAAAGCTGAATCATCCTTGAAATGTGTTATTTAATAGAAAAAAAATGCTTTTACCATGCAAAACAGGATTTAGACTGCTTGACACTTAGATATTTGGAGGCATTTTTTTCCTAGTCACATCTTAGTGTTTTCAAGTTTATTTGTGATCTGATTATTCATGAGCCCATTCCTATAAAGTGTAAAGTTCAGTTTTGTATTATATTGGGCGATAGAATGATAGATAGATAGATAGATAGATAGATAGATAGATAGATAGATAGATAGATAGATAGATAGATAGATAGATAGATAGATAGATAGATATAAAATGCACTATATGATAGATAGATAGATAGATAGATAGATAGATAGATAGATAGATAGATAGATAGATAGATAGATAGATAGATAGATAGATAGTCTATCTATCTATCTATCTATCTATCTATCTATAGTGCCTTTCCTATCTATCTATCTATCTATCTATCTATCTATCTATCTATCTATCTATCTATCTATCTATCTATTGTCACACAAAGTACACCAAAGAGTCATAAAAAGGTTTGGGGCAGCCACCCATATATTGTTCCCTGGCTACAAAAGGATATGAATTATGGATGTGCACAGATTGGAGTTCAAGACAGAACTGATGCTATAGATAAAAGATGGCAGCTTTAAAGCCCAGCAAAGGAAATGATGTCATCTAGGGTGGAACCAGAAGGGCCCTCCTTCATAGGCTCCGACCTGACATCATCAAAACCTGACGTGACATCATCAAAAGGGCCAGGACTGGAAGGGTCTTCGTCCATAGGTTCGGGGCTGGAAGTGACGTCATCAAATGCCCCACAAGCAGAAGTGACTTCATCAGGGCCAGACGGAATTTTCCGTGAACAGTCTGCAGGAAAGCAATAAAAAGAGTCAGCGCACTCCGCCACCCCTTGGTCTGCTGTGGAATTATTCTCGTTCAGGCTCTTCAACTGCCTCCCATGTGCACGTGTGTGACACTATTTATTTATCAAATATATAGTGCCTTTCATATCTATCTATCTATTGTGATATTAGAGCTTGGTTGGCGTCGACCCAACACAGACTGACACCAGAGGCATGGGCAAAATAAACAAAAGGTCTTTATTTTCTTCAGCCGTGGGACACGTCTTCCCCATGTGCCACTGGCCCTACAAAGTCCCGAAACACAAATAAAACACTCCAAATCACACTCTTCTTTCCTCCACTCCTCCCAGGGCAGCTTCGTCCTCCTCCTTCCAACTCTGGCACCCTGAGTAGTGGCTACAGACTCCCTATAGTCCACCCAGAAGTGCTTCAGGTGGTAATTAACCTCAATTAGACTGCACTTCCGGGTGTGGCTGCTTTGCCATCCACATGTGCTCAGGAAGCCTTGCAGCTCCCCCTGGCAGTGGCCACGGATCCCAACCAGGATGAACTCCGGTGTTTCATATTACCAGCCCCAATGCAACCCAGGGGGGCTGCCACCAAGTGTTCCGGGGGACGTAGCGTGCGTCCCATGGCTGCTCCCCCAGATCCAGTGTCGAAGGGGCGTCCCGGCCGGGCATGGGCTCTGGCCGTCCGCCTCATTATCTATCTATATATCTATCACAGAGGTGGCCAACTCCAATCCTGGAGAGCTACACGTTTTCATTCTAACCATTTTCTTAATTAGTGACTAGTTTTTCTATTTTAGCAAGATAAAATGATGGTGGAGGACAAGATATGAAGTTTGGGGTGCCATCTGGGCCATTAATCCCATTTAACTAGGACAAAAATGCAGAAAAAACAAGCAAAATTAAACATTTTAATGTGTAGTTTTAAACAGAAAATATTCCTTTTAGTCGGACATTTCCAATATAGTTTTCAAGCTCGAATCGGCAAAGAAGCCAGATCCACATCAAAATGTGATGCCATCCTCCGTCATCACTCTGCCTTTATACTGTGCAGACCTTGAAGGGGCAGGATTTCTTTTGGTCTGGTGCCCTCAAGGGGCAGTTTCTCATGACTATGATAGAGAAAGGAGACAAGTCTGTTAGTGGCAGCACCCATTTTCATCCTATGGTTGTACTACTTACTTTAGGTGAACCTGGAAGGTGACCATCTGGTGGGCATGTGTGACACTATTTATTAGAAATCCATGATATGAATAAAATGTTTTATGTTGCTACACATTGTATTGTGATATTATCTAGAATCTAGAATCAATTGAAATAAAGTAGAACCCCTTGAATCTTTACGGAGGTACTTGAATGGCATTTAGGCTTCAGCAGATTTGTGGACGGTGGAATTTAATATAAGTAAATGTAAAGTATTACACATAGGAAGTAAAAATGTGAGATCTGAATACACAATGGGAGGGTTGAAAATCAAAAGTTCACCTTGTGAGAAGGATTTAGGAATCATAGTGGACTCAACACTATCGACTGCACACAGTATTCAGAAGGCTAACAGAATGTCAGGTTATATAGTGCCCTGATATGTGGAGTACAAGTCAAGGGACGTTATGCTCAAGCTTTATAACACACTTGTGATTCCTCATCTGGAGTTCTGTGTGCAGTTTTGGTCTAGTGGTTTGACACTGAGAATCATCAAATACACGGGGATACAGTTGGAAACTTGTTAAGGGTGAATTTCACACAGATATTAGGAAGTTTTTCTTCATGCAGAGAACTACAGGCACTTGGAGTAAGTGATCAAATAGTATGGTAGACAGCAGGACTTTCAAAACTTGATGTTATTTTAAAAGAATTAGGTGGATAGGACTAGCAAGCTTTTTTGTACTGAATGGCCTGTTCTCTTCTAGATTGCTCTAATGTTCTAAAATCTGTTGTCAGTCAATGCAAGGATGATCATGTGATATTTCCATCTGATATCCATTAACAGGAGAAAAGTATAAGCTAATAATGATACAAGCACACATTATTTTAGATTAGTTTTTAACAAACAAAAACAGATTTGCGTATAATGCGAGAAGCACCTATTGCGAAAGCCCAGGTCTGTCTGTCCACATGAAACAGTTTGGCCCCATGTGGACCAGTTTTGTTGGAATGTGGCACACATTTTGTAAAAGAAATTAGTTGATACAGTTCTGTTTTCATTGAGATATTTGAAACAAATTGCACTGTACAAAGTTTAAAAATGTCAAAATCTCCCATTGAAAAGCATTGCCACATTGTGAACTCATCCATCGTAAATGTTTGATGTGTGATTTCAACTAGGAATCTATCAGGGTATGGGACGCTGGTGCACACATGTTGCTGCCACTCCTCCCTGTTCACAACACTTTTCGTTAAAATTCGACTTAGCCTTTGTACTTTTTGCACTTCTTTCACTTTTTTTATTGTATGTATAGTTCATGGATACATGTGACTTGAACTGTACTGATTTGGATATAGACTTTATGGACTTTGACAGATTTCGCTGCCTCTGGGACAAATTAACCTTTCTGTGGTTCACAGGACAAGTCTTATGAATGTTTCTTTGCACTGTGGTGATCTACAAGCAGGGATTGGTCTGTCTTCTTGATTATAATGGATATACTGGATTGCTCTCCATTCCTTGTATACATGCTTAATGATTGAGAAATTATCTGATATTACAACCACATGGCTTGCGGATCTGGGGCGATCACATCTGTAATACAAGTGTAATATGTATGTGACTGTATATTGGAACCCCAGAATTCTGGTATCTTCATGTGCCTCTTGTAATATCTCCTACTATGCTTTTTCTGCTGCTTGCTATCGCCACTCATCTGCGCCATCCCACCCTGCCCATCTCACCTTCTCTACTGTGCTATGCTGCTTCGCTCCTATTATCAGATAAGTATTGCTCTGTACTATGCTAAAATACTCTGGTGACAAATTTCTTCATGTTAAACAGTTTGTCCAGAGCAAATGGTCAGACTGGAATGTTGTAAAAGTCACTGGCATTGTGCGGTGCTCAAAATATTTATATCGTGGGTCAGATCGCTGACACTCCTAGGCTGCAAGTGAAAAGTCCAGTGGCAGCATTTGTTCAGGAATACGTTGTCCTCTTCATGGCTTTGGAAACAGAAGTGTCAGCGTGCCAAATTTGAATTTTTTTTTTAAATGAAGTCTGATCATGAATCTGTCTACATTGAACCCTTGTCAGCTAATATTGCATTGTTTAACTCAAGATCTCTTAATAGCAAAATGCTGGTGCTGTCAAAATTCCTTACAGACTCCAACCTTGACATGCTGTGCCTAACAGAAACCAGGCAAAAACATAACAATTTTATGTCTCTCATGAAGGCGACACCACCTGGATGCGTTTACTTCGCAGCTCAAGACGAGGTGGAGGAGTCGCAGTAATTGTTAGAGCGCAGCTAAACATCAAAAGAATCCCAACTGACTGACCATTGTCTTTCGAGTGTCTGGCTTTTAAGCTAATAACGAAATCAGGTCCTGTCTTACTCATTGTTCTCTTTCGCCCCCAAAATACAATGCATCTTTTTTATCTGATCTGACGGAATTATTAACCCACTTAAGTTCACTTTCCCAGAGAGTCATTCTTCCCAGCTACTTCAACATCCATATTGACATTACCACATGTAAACTGAGAAATTAATTTCTATCCTTACTGGATTGTTTCGACTTGTTGCAGCATGTTGATTTTCCCACTTCCTCTGGTGTTCATATATTGGACTTGATCTGTACATCTGGTTTATCTGTCTTATAGTAGTGATTTGGGACTCTCTGATCATAAAGCAGTACTTTTCACTGTCTCATTAGCTCTCCCTCCTCTTACCTGTAAACGTCAATTTTTTTTTCAGAAACCTTAAAAATATCTGTCCCTAGATCTTTGCTGGATCCATTTCTGATCTTTTTCTGTCTTCCCCTGTTCCATCAACACTAGATAGTCTTGTTGACTATTATAACACAGCCCTTCATTTAACACTAGCTAAAACAGTTCCTTTAAAACATAAGGAGGGTTCTTTAAAGCGCTCGGCTCCACAGTACAATTTAGAATTTCAGTCTATGAAAGCAGCTGGCCTGTGCCTTGAGAGAATGTAACGTAAGACTGGCGTCACTGTGCATATCCAGGCTTTCTCTGAACACCAAAGGGCTTACAGGGATGCACCAACTGCAGCCAAGAACACACATTATGGCAGAATGATAGAAAGTGGCCATGATAACCCGAGAGTTTTGTTCTCTGTAGTTAGCTACTTCAACCTGCATCTGGGCCAATTACCTCCTCTACCAAAGTCTTTGAAAAATTCCTCCACTTTTTCCACAATAAAATTAAAGATCTAAATAATTCAACTTAACATAAATCCATTGTCCATTTATGTCTTTCCCTGTCTTCCCACTCCATCCAGTTTTTTCACTAAATTTTCACTAGTCAGTCACATCTGCATTTGTTATTAACCTGCTTTTGTAAGATGAGTCCGACTACTTGTGTACTGGACCCCATCCTCACCACACTTTTTAAATCCTGCCCTCATGCCATAATCCCGACTGTTACAACAATTATAAATACATCAGTTGAGACTGGCTTTGTGCCAGCCACTGTTAAAATCGCTTCTGTAATCCCAGTGTTACAGAAGTCTGGTCTTAATGCTTGACAGTCTTAACTATTCTCGGCCCATCTTTCAGACCTTTTCTGTCAAAAGTTCTTGAGCTTGTTGTAGCCTCTCAACTCACCAATTACTTAACTTCTAATAATTTGATGGAACCCTTTCAGTCTGGTTTCAGGATGCAGCACAGCTGTGAAACTGCTCCACTTTGAGTAACCAAATGATTTGGTTGTGAAATCTGCATATTAATTCTGTTAGATCTTAGTGCAGCATTTGACACTGTCACACATGACATTGTACTGTCCAGAATGGAGAATATGCTGGATGTCTCTGGCACTGACCTCCAGTGGTTTAGGTCCCATCTGACTGACAGGCAGGAATTTGTTAGTCTTGGCAACAGCAGATCCAGCTCAGTCCCGGACACGCATGGGGGTTCCTCAGGGCTCTGTCCTTAGCCCTCTGCTCTTCTGTATTTGTATGCTTCCTCTTGGCCATATCATTCGTAGCGATGGACTGGGTCATCATTTTTATGCAGATGATACTCAACTCTATTTCAATGTTAAAAGTGAAACTTCATCAGGGCTTTGTCAGCTCACAACTTGCCTCAGTGAAATTAAAACCTAGATGGAGCAGAACTCTTTAAAATTAATTTGCAACAAAACTGAACTCCTGCAAGTTGGCACTAAAATAACTCTTTTTCAGTCACTCTTTTTTTTTTTTTTAAGTTGTATTTATTAATTTTTTTGTAATCATTCCATACAAATAGATCAATTTATAACAAAAAAAAATGAAGACAAATCAAACCGCACCCTGAGAAGGAGAGCTTAGCCAAAGGAGAATTGCATAGGGCTTATTAATTAGGCAACAATAAACAAAAGAAAGGAAGAAATGTATATAGGTAAATAAAAAATGGAGAAGGGAAATAAATGCGGTAATAGTTATTTCTCTTATTCTAAAATATTATTGATTAGGTCCTGCCAGGTTTTGAAAAAATTCTGTACATATCCTCTAACTGAGAATTTGATTTTTTCCAATTTCAAATAATATAAAACATCGGTTTCCCACTGACTTATCAGAGGAGAGCTAGGATTCTTCCAATTTAACAAAATAAGTCTGCGTGCCAAAAGTGTAGTGAATGCAATCACCGTTTCGTTGTCCTTCTCCACTTCAAGTCCGTCTGGAAGAACACCAAACACAGCTGTTAATGGGTTAGGAGGGATTGTGACCCCAAGGCTGTCTGAAAGGCACTTAAAAATTTTGGTCCAAAATGATGTTAGTTTGGTGCAGACCCAAAACATGTGACCCAGTGAGGCAGGAGCTTGGTCGCAGCGTTCGCAGGTTGGATCTTGCCCTGGAAACATTTTGGACAGTTTTAAGTGAGACAGATGAGCTCGATATATAATTTTTAGTTGAATAATCTATGCTTTGCGCATATGGTGCTCTGCTGTGCTACCTTCCACTCCTTTACTGATATATTGATTAAGAGGTCTTCTTCCCAATGTCCTCTTGGGTCTTTGAAAGTCACTCTTAATGGTGATCTCAACTGACCTTCTTCTAATGCAAGGAATCTTGGTGTCATTTTTGATTTCTCCATTTCTTATTTTGACCTCATAAACCACATTAAGAAACTTTCTTATTTTCACCTCCGTAACATATCCTGTGTTCGCTCGTTCCTCTCCTTTTCTAATGCTGAGACATTTGTCACCGCTTTTATCACATCTCACATTGATTGTTGTAACTCCCTACTGGCAGGTGTCCCTCCTAATCTTATATCACAGCTGCAGCTGATTCAAAACTCTGCTGCAAGAGTCCTTACATGGACCAGCAACAGCGAGCACATCACACCCATCTTACTTTGCCTCCACTGGATCCCTGTGTCTTACAGGATTGAATATAAAATTTTATCATTAACTTAAACCGTTAAATGTCCTTGCACCAGACTACATTAGTGATCTTCTCCATCACTATGCTCCTGTTTGCCCACTAAAGTACCGTATATACTCGTGGATAAGTCGGGACTTGATTTATCGTATAATTTCTAGTATTTTATAATGGCGGTCATATAAGTCGAATGCAGATAACTCATGCTATTGGTCCAAGAGATTATGATATACTAACGGCCACCTGAAAGAGTAACCGCGGAGCACACCACCTTTTTTTTCTATGTGAGTGCAACAATGCGCTGTATCAGCGCTTGCTCCTAACCTCTGTCTCTCTCTCTCTATTGTACCTACGTGACCACAAAGTAATACTCAAACTATTCTGAAGCAATGTTTGCACTGATTTGTGTTTTTTGTACCTCACACCCTCATACACCTTTATCATAAGAGCATCCCTTATCTACGATGGAGCGTTTGATCAGAAGAAATATGAAGCTAAAAATATGTCATTGAAGTAGCGAAAGAAAATGGTAACTGTGCTGCTGCAACAAAATTCAATGTGTCTAAGAAACTGATATGAGATTGGAGGAGGCAAGAAGATGTAACAAAAAAATTAGTTTCACATTTTGGAATAGGTGTAGAAGTCGGGGTCTGATTTTATGATCGATTTTTTTGGGTTTCAAGACCCAACTTATACATGAGTATATACGGTACTCTGATTCTGTCAATTTTGTTGTTCCCCACACTAACCTGTACTCTATGGGTGACAAGGCATTTTAGCTGTATAGCGCCCACACTTTGGAATGACCTCCTGACATGAATAAGATCAGCTGACTCCACTGATTCTTTTGAAAAAGAACTCATCTGTTCAGGAAGGCATGTAACTTAACCTGAGAACCGTCTTTCAGTCTTCCTATCTGTCCAGATGCTCAGATTAATTTGTGTGTGTGTTATATCACAAGTAATGTTATCTGCTAGTATTTTGTTTAAGTATTGAAATTTAGTATTTTAGTCTGGTTTATTGTATTTTATTCTATGCTTCTGTCTGTCCCGTATCTCTGTTTTAGCGTTCTATTCAGGAAACATTTATATCCAGTGTTATATATACCTGATGTTTTTTTCTGAGACTCTGTGAAGCGACCTTGAGCATGAGAAAGGCTCTATATAAATAAAATGATTTATTATTAATTTTACCTTTTGAGCGGTTGCTTGAACTTGTAGATTTTGTAGATTTTACTTGTCTGACAGACACTCAGATGCCCATTGAAAGTTGGTCAGATGCCAGGCAGAGCACAAACAACTCACACAGCAGCACCCTCTCCTTGTGCTTTAGGTAAGTTAACTAATAGAGGATAAAAAAAGTCACTTCTCTGGAAATAAATGGAAGTGGAAAGCAATTATGTAAGCACACAAATGACTAAATTGATTGATCAATATTATCTGCAGATTATTATTGTGAAGAACTGACAATATGAACCTGTAACCAAATGGCAAATGAACTAATTAATAACACAGGAAAGGCACAGTTGTGCTAACTGATATAAACACAGGATGGGTTTAAAAATGAACAGTGGCATCAGGAGGTGGGGGGCTCCAGTGGCTTTAGCTCCTGATCTCTGTTTCCTGGTCCCTAATCTTTCAGTCCCAGATATGCATGAACAGTCACGGCAATCTTGTACCATTTTTATCCCAGTTATATAATAAATCGGGCGGCATGGTGGCGCAGTGGGTAGCGCTTCCCGTGGTCCTCCCTGTGTGGAGTTTGCATGTTCTCCCCGTGTCTGCGTGGGTTTCCTCCCACAGTCCAAAGACATGCAGTTTAGGTGCATTGGTGATCCTAAATTGTCCCTAGTGTGTGTGTGTGTGTGTGCGTGCCCTGCGGTGGGCTGGCGCCCTGCCCGGGGTTTGTTTCCTGCCTTGTGCCCTGTGTTGGCTGGGATTGGCTCCAGCAGACCCCCGTGACCCTGTAGTTAGGATATAGCGGGTTTGATAATGGATGGATGGATATAATAAATCAGTTTCTTTCCAGTTTCTTACTTATGTATATAATTTTTAACAAATTACTGTGTTTTAACAAATATTAATAGCTAGATGGAGAACTTATTTCTGTTCCTTTTCTCCCTTTTGGAGGTTAATAATGATGCTGATTTTATACGAGTTTTGGACATTTTATATTAATATAAATATTTTTCAATTGGTAATTATTGTATACTGCTCTATTGGGTATACTTTCAAAAATGTCATGTTTAAAAAAATTGAACATCAGTTAGTCACAGACCCTGCATCATTAACACACATCAGTCGATGCCATTTTCACATCAGTTGAATTTCAGTCTGCTGTGTATGAAAGCTGTCAAGCCACCAGAAGCCTCTTGTGCTCTGTTTTTAATGCCATTGTAAAGTGCTGTAAAAGAGCACAGATTTAATGGAGTCTACTAACACATGGAATTCCACTGTAGTGTCGCTAATGTGAAAGGCCCCAACTTTGTTATCAGTTAACTTAGTTGCTGAACATCAATAACAGAGAGTGACTTCAACGTCTGCAAAAGCGCTTAGATAAATGGGGGTCTCAGTTTTTAACAAACTTCTGACTTAATGCCCCCCTCTCCTGGGGACATGAAGGCACTGGCATACAAAATGGGTCCCCATTACTCCTTGGCATTATTTTATGAAAGGAATGCTCCTCCTTTATACCTCATATAGTAAAATAATGTGTTCTATGTGCCAACCATCGATTAAATTCCATCTGCCAGCTTTCAGCTAGAAATTAAAGCACTTCATATCAGCACTGTAATAACAAAAAATGAAACTTGTTCTTTGACTTCCTAAAATGTGCCTTCACGGTATACTTTGGGTCCAATTTGCATGATTATAAAAATATTTTTTGTTAGTTCATTGTGGAAATTCTTTTTACAGTATATAAAATTGATTTTACCATTTTCATCTTGCAATTTACACTTAAAGCATTCCATGCAAAAAAAAAAAAAAAAAAGCCATGGTAGCCTGAAGTTTCACACCTTGAATAACATTCACAGTATGATCATTCATTTAAAAGTGCTAGCTGTGCATTTAACTTGTCAATGTCACCTAGAGTGGTTTCCAGTCTGTTTATTTCACACTAGTAAACTTGGTAAACTTGTTTTGTCTTTTAAGATTTTATGATATGCTGTTCTTCCATTTTCTTTCCATATTCAAAGATGTACTTGTGAGGTTGTGACAGTCCGGGTCAGTTGCAGCTGGTTTGTCCTTCTTAAACCTGGGACCATCGGTAGTCATATACCTAGATGAATCAGAGCAATGACGACACAAACTGGTAGTAAGAGTATGGTGCAAAGTGCTTTTATTTTCACAAGGTGCAAACAATGCAGATGTTCTTTCCATCATAAATGAATAGAACAATAATCCCAATAAAAACCGTGCTCATGGTGAAGGTTAAAATCAACAATAAGTTTTCCAATAAATAGGTTAGATTTGAAGGTAAAAATAAAGTCAAGATCCCTTCATTAAAATCACGAGACTCTGTGCATCCTTCCATGTTCACGTCTGTACTGCTCACCATTTTCATTCCACCATGCATCAGTCTAGTTTGGTATCTTCTGCAAACTTAACCAATGTAATGATTAAATTCTTGGTGCACATAGTTTATATGTACTAAAAAGAGCAGCAGCCCCACAATTGATCTCTTTTAAAATCACCTCATTCTGAAAAAGTTCCACTCCCCATAACCATTTGCTTCCTGCGTTTAAGTTATCAATTAGTATCAATTTAGGCCTCTTTGTAGTGATCTGCTTTCACTTGGCAATTAAAGACTCTTCTGTTGATCAGCGTATGAAAAGTCAAATTCATTCCACCACAATGTTGGATAACAATAAAATGTGAAAACTTCCAAGTTTAGCATGTGAATACTTTTTATACGCACTACACACCTGTCTATTTTTCTTATATAACTGTTCAGAATTGGTCTAGCAGTCTGATTGCTAATTGAACTAAGCTTATTAGGAACGATGAGAACATTCTTGTGAAGCTCTCATCATTTTTCTGCTCATCCTTATCTTCTAATGCATCGTCTCCCACGGATTCCAATCCTCTGCCTGGTTTTCCACTTGGTGATGCTTAATGGGAGTCATTAGCTTTCTGGCCTCCTTGCGTCTCCTGCATCACTAATTATCAGGCACACAAGCATCACCACTCCCCATGACCTCAAATCACACGACCCTGGGCCAGCAGCAACAGAAGACACTAGGAACTGCACTATGGTGCCATTATCCAGTAGACACCGTGAATCCACTTCCTAATTCAGTAAGTAGCAAGATTTTTAATGCTTAGCCAGATCCAGTTTAGAATTCTCCTAGATGTTGAGTGTACAGCACAGCTCCTGGTCCAGGCTTTGGTCTTGTCACGTCTGGACTATTGCAACTTTGTGCTGACAGGATTTCTGTCATGGGTCACCAGGTTGCTGCAGATGATTCAAAATACAATGGCCCATCTTGTGTTCGACCAGCTGAGGCAGGCAGATGTCACTCCTCTCTTGAGATCACTACACTGTTTCCCTGTAGAAGCTGTGACCTGTAGGGGGCGCTACTGAGCCCCCCAATTCCCAAACACAGCAGCAGCACCATCATAAGTCCCGGGTGCAGATGATAATTTTTTTTAACAAATACCTACACACAGATTATTTTGAAGTACACACACAAGCAAAAATTGCTTCCTTCTCTTCCCATTTTTCTTCCTCTCTTCAAGGTGAGCTTCTGCCTCCCGCCTTCCCACTCCAACTCCCTGGGGTGAGGCATCGGAACTGTTTTATGCCAGACCAAGGAGTACTTCTGGTGTTACAGCACTGCACATTGGATGCACTTCCTGGTCAGGTGGAGGTTCCTTAAGGTAGGGGTGGTCTGTCCCTGCAGCTCCCCCTGGCGGCACCCATGGAACCCAGCAGGGCTGTCTTAATGGGACTGCAATTCCCAGCCTTCCCTGCAATTATCCATGCAGCTACTGTAGCTCAGAGAGATTGACACCTATTATATCAGAGGAGCAAATAGTCCATGTCCCCCTGTTCTTCCATTACGCTGGATTCCCAGCCAGAATGCCAAACTATGCTTGGTGGTCATGACTCAGCACTTATTAAGTTCAAATCCTTGATGTTTATCTACAGTGTAGTCAATGTGTCTGCACCTACAGTGCATATATGGAGACACTGATGAGGTCCTCTGCTCCTTCTCACCCATTCAGGTCTGCTGATGAACGATGTTTGGTGATGTCATCTCTGCATGATATCAAATCCCAATCCGGGCCCTTTTATTTTTTAGCTCCTAGCTGGTTTAATGAGCTGCCCACTGCCAGTAGCCATGCAACATGCACTTCAGATCAGGACATCCACCTGAAGCAGAGAGTGTTCTGGCCGAGACAGTACTTGGATGGGAGAACATCTAGACAAGTCAAGTCTATTTTATTTAAGAAAAACTTGGGTTGCTGCTGGAAGGGGTGTTGGTGAGGCTATAGAAAAAATGTATTCTTGGAATTGGTAATCTCTACGTATTAGAAAAGTATTGTAAGCACATGAGAAAAGTAGACACCATATTTTACTAAGCATTAAGATGTAAGAGTTAGGATTAAAAAGACTTATGCCAACATTTTTTTTTATTCTGTATGAGCTAGAAACCACCAATAGTTTATTAAACCAAAGGTTAGATGTGCAGGAGAGCAAGATGGACCCCTTGCTTAGAGAGGGAATGTGAACTCTTTGGCTATAAATAATAATGGCAAGCACCGAGCTAATAGGGAATAAGGATAGGCCTTGTCAAACAGAAATGATGGACAGAGAGGGGTTTGACACCCCATCGTGTAAGAAATATTGGTAGAATTAATTAGAGGCAAGATTAGAGCAGTGAAATGATAGGAGTCAGATGAGGATGAATAATGGCTTATATGATAAGAATTGTAATAAATGTCAATGGCTGCTCGCTCAAGTCATCTTAATTGAGTCTGTATGTACGTAGTACAATAAAGCTTGATTCTGCTGCCTGTCCTGAGACTCCCAGGTGCCTTCACTGGGGCTTAAGGGTGCCTGCGCCAGTCTGCTTCAACAAGGCCGGCAAGGGGCACTTATCCTGTGGTCTGTATGTGGATCCCAATGTCTCAGTGCATTGACAGGACACTGTGCTGTAAAAATGGTGCTGTCCTTTGGATGAGACGTACAGCCAAAGTCCAGACACTCGGTGGTCATAAAAGATCCTTAGGCATCTTTCAAAAGAGTAGGGTGTATCCCGATGTCCTGGCTAAATTGCCCACCATGGCCTAGCCTTCAACACCATCCAACCTCTGCTCCTTAGGGACAAGCTGACAGAGATGGGAGTAGATTCATACCTGGTGGCATTGATTGTGGACTATCTTACAGACAGACCTCAGTATGTGCATCTTGGGAACTGCAGGTCTGACATTGTGGTCAGCAGCACAGGAGCGCCACAGGGGACTGTACTTTCTCAGGTCCTGTTCAGCCTATATACATCGGACTTCCAATACAACTCGGAGTCCTTCCACGTGCAAAAGTTTGCTGACGACACTGCTATCGTGGGCTGCATCAGGAGTGGGCAAGAGGAGGAGTATAGGAACCTCATCAAGGACTTTGTTAAATGGTGCGACTCAAACCACCTACAACTGAACACCAGCAAAACCAAGGAACTGGTGGTGGATTTTAGGAGGACCAGGCCCCTCATGGACCCTGTGATCATCAGAGGTGACTGTGTGCAGAGGGTGCAGACCTATAAATACCTGGGAGTGTGGCTGGATGATAAATTGGACTGGACTGCCAATACTGTTGCTCTGTGCAAGAAAGGACAGAGCCAACTATACTTCCTTAGAAGGCTGGCGTCCTTCAACATCTGCAATAAGATGCTGCAGATGTTCTATCAGACGGTTGTGGCGAGCGCCCTCTTCTACGCGGTGGTGTGCTGGGGAGGCAGCATAAAGAAGAGGGACGCCTCACACCTGGACAAACTGGTGAGGATGGCAGGCTCTATTGTAGGTACAGAGCTGGACAGTTTGACATCTGTGGCAGAGCGATGGGCGCTGAGCAGGCTCCTGTCAATCATGGAGAATCCACTGAACAGGATCATCTACAGACAGAAGAGCAGCTTCAGCGAAAGACTGCTGTCACCGTCCTGCTCCACTGACAGACAGAGGAGATCGTTCCTCCCTCACACTATGCGACTCTTAAATTCCATTGTCTGTTACACCTGCATTTTTATCACTCTTTAATTTAATATTGTTTTTTACCAATATACCGCTGCTGGAGTATGTGAATTTCCCCTTGGGATTAATAAAGTATCTATCTATCTATCTATCTATCTATCTATCTATCTATCTATCTATCTATCTATCTATCTATCTATCTATCTATCTATCTATTATATAGTACCTTTCATATCTATCTATCTATCTATCTATCTATCTATCTATCTATCTATCTATCTATCTAGTCATTCTTGCCCCCTATCATCCCGTCTCTAATTGACTATCTCTCTCACCACCTAATAGCTAATGTGTAGTGACTGTACTGGTGCAATAATGGCTGCTGTCACATCATATAGGTGAATGCTGCACATTAATGGGTGTTGAAGTGGCTCCCCACTCACTATGAAAATCATTTTAAGTAAAGAGAAAATCACTATATAAATGTAATGAATTATTATTATCATTTGAACTTCTACCCGCCTCAGTGTGTTTAAGAAGCATTTGAAGACCCTCTTGTTCAGTGAATTTCTCTCAAACTGATAATGGCTGTTAGGTTTTTATTATCAACAAATTGTTACCTTTTTGTATTTTGTTCTGAGTTGTCACCTTGTCCTTTAGCACTTGTTAACAGACAGTCGCCTAGACTGATTTTTACTCAATTACGTTAACCTCATGTGTAAGTCTTTTTGGATAACAGCATCTGCTAAGCAAATAAATGGAAATGGCAAAAATTCCCTGGTGTGTTTCTTTCTGTAAACCTTCAGAACTTTAACACTGCTTTATGTTTGACTCTCATGCAGAATAGTGGTGAAGCTAAATAACCTTTTGTATATTCTTTTTTTTTTTTTTCAGGATTACGACTTCTTGTATGAAGCTGGTGTTTCCAGTGTTTTTGGACCAGGAACAAGAATCCCAAAAGCTGCCGTGCAGGTCCTTGACAAGATAGAGATGAGTCTTGAGAAGAGGCAGCATGCCATGTAGGCAGAGGCCTTGGAGAGTTTTGCTTTTGTTGTTGCCATAGTCACTTCAAAAATTCAAAATTATTCGTTTTCTATTTGATTTAAAAGGTCCAGGGCTTTGTGGCCTTTCATACCAACTTCAGCAAATAACATAAAACAAATTCAAATGTGTTAGAGCTCAGCTCTTTGTAATGTGCATAATTCATGTTTTGAAATGTCCAAAATATGAAACTGTGCACATTTTTGTGTCTGACGATCACATAAAAGTCAAAAACATTTAAAAGACCATAATGAAATTCCACATAATGTGAAACATAATAAGTACTAACAACATTTTAAGTGAAATTGGAGACCTTTAATGATTTTGGGGTGATTTTGATTAAAGTTTTCCAAGTGAAGCAAATGTTTAAAAACCATAAAGAAATCCTAAAATGCCATTTCCAGTCCTTTAAGCATAACGTCTTGACAACTAAGGGCTTCAGAACTAGAAATCTCAAGATTTTTGTCGAGTCTGTGTATGTGTGCAGTGGAACAAGTGACTTCATTATCAGTACTTCAACCGTATGAATATTCCCTGCTGTACATTTAGCTGCACTTGTGAAATGCTTTGGGCTGAAAGATGCTATATCAAATAAATGGATCACTTGATTGAGTGACGCTGACCACTTCAACCTTTGTTGGCTTGGGAGAGCTTTGGCTAACAAATGCTTTATTTTGACTTTGAAAATGTATCATTACAGCACAAGAGTTCACATTACAAATACTGAATGGACAAATGTGTGGACAAATCTTTTGTCATGCAGAAAATCAGGATGACTTTCAAGGGGCTTGAATACTTTCGCATGCCACTGTAAAAGCATACAAATTATTGCGTTGTTGTTTGTTTCCTTAAGAGGCATTAGCTCTCTGGAAATGTGTTCTTTTCAATTGTGGCGTTTTAACCTGAATTTAAATAATTATAAAATAAAAAAAGGTATTATTCCCCCCCCCAGCATGCAATATGACGGTTACAAGATTACGCGAGAAGTATAGAGGATAATTTAGCTCTTTACTGACGGGTTCACGCGGTATTACAGACGGGAAGCTTATCACAGACTCTATCAAGCAATGTGGGTGTCTTGACCTACGCAGTCTGCCATCTTTCGTCGCCACACTGAAAGGATTTTCACCGGACGGAAGACATAATCTTCTGCCCGGCAGCTTCAAAGTGTGTTGGCCGTAGGTCCATCCTTATATTCTGGTTGTTCCATGTGCAGGCTCCTTCTCTTGATCCAAACGAGGACAGGAAAGGACTCAAACCCCACCTTCAAAAATACAGGAATAGCACAATGCCTACATACAGTTCTCATTCTCCCAACAAGGAAAGAGGATGGTGTGCTGACAGAAGACAGAAATATACTAGTCTGGCTTTAGGCTGACTATTCAATTCTCCACTTGTCTTTGGCTCTCTAGTCCTGTGCTTGGCTCTGCAATTCTAAATGCTGATGCTGTGCCCCTGTGTACCGTACGACAGGTGCAGGTTGGAAAAAGTCCATGGAATCCTAGGCTGCTGACTTCAACAAAAGCTAACAGGAGTCAGGAATTGGCAAACGTGAAGTTCAACCATTGAAACGAGATTGGAGGTGTGGTTTAGGGCTGTGCGATGCCTTCGAAGTTCACATCACCATTTCAAAACATTCGATACCATTGCATGGCGCTTGGGCAGATTCTATTAGCGGCATGTACCCATGCACTGCAAAAAGTGTCTACACTTTTGGTGTGTGGGAGGTTTAGCTCGGGATGCAGTAATTTTGCTTTCTTATAGATTCCTTCAACTCCGCGCAAGTCATGGTATGTGGTAATATCATTACAATGATTCAAAACTGATTCGTTCCAAGTTCATTTAAAAATTGCTACAAATCACATTGGTACTAATAGATCTGCGTCATCGTAAAATGGATTTGAATAAATGTCTGCCAACATGAGATTGAAGGCTGCTAACAGCTTCTACTCACTCAAACACAGCATCCTCACTTCTCTTTTTTACTATCTTGTGAACACAAAAGGCAACTTGGCACATGTTATACAAAAAAAATCGTACTTCATTGTAGTGTATATTTTTTCATTTCTTATGTGTGCAAGCAACATGGTACATAACGCTTAATTGTGTTATACTGCCCAGTACAATTTTGTTACTGTTTGGTCACACACTTTTCTTGAAATGACACCAAATTTCTGGCAGTACTCTGTTTAGTCAGTGCCTTGATCCTCTGCCAATTCGTTATTAATTTTACATGGCAGGGTGGAGGGGGCTCACACTCGGAGGTCAGTGTATGTGTATATTAGTATATGATATCAGAAGGTTGGAGGGGGGAGCACGTTGGTACTGGCCCAGTTCAAGCACTACACGCAAGACTGAACACACATCACCACGCAGCCACTTTTATTGTCCACTGCCCAAATCTCACCACATAGGTTCTGTAAAATACAACACCACAATTACAAGCCCTGGCTGCTCCGCGACCCTTTCCAGGATAAGCAGGTTAGGAAAACGAAGAGTGAATGAAAAAAATATTGTAATGTTATTGAGAAGTTACATTACCCAGGGGATCAGTCACCCAGCATATGAGCTGACACTCCATCACACAAATGAGTGACTTCAGGGGACACTTTAAAAGTGACAAACCAGCCAAAGTCGCAAAAGAAGTCCTCTGTGGCTACCCTTTCGAATGTTGAAAGGTAATGCTGTATGCCCTCGGGCTCCTGGAAGGGCATCAGACGAGGTTATTCCCATGTTCTTGCTGAGGCTCCTCTACTTCTTTCTACAGATTCATTGGGATTGGAGGAGCGGGACTGTTGCACCAAATTCACCTGTCCCTGTAGCTGGGTGAACTGATGCTGCAGACTTTTGAACCGCTGTTCCAACCGTTGGTCCTTTACCTCCTGCAGAGCGATGAATTATTGCAAAAGCACCTCCAATGTATGGATACCCCCAGTGACTTGGACTTCTTCCCCTGCCAGTGCTGCTCCAGAGGCCACTCATGTGTTACGATCTGTAGTGCCAACTCCTTGAAGCTTCTTTGGAGCCATACTTCCAAAAACGGTCTTCGTCCGTACTCCGAAATCAAAAATACTGTCTCACATTTACCACTCCTGATCGGATCCCACCGCTGCCACCAAAATGTGGCAACCCGTATAGTGGGAATTGGGGTCACCAGCCTACACTCTAGGTGTCTAGTATGTGGGACCAAGCGTGACCAGGATGATGGTGTAAGACAGGGAGACACGGACAAAAAAGATTTGGGTTTTTTGAAAAATAAAGTGAGGTTTTATTTACAGGTGCACTTAAAGAAAACAAAAATAATGTCCTGTGGAATTTACAGTATATATCGATACACAGTCCAATACTGCAAAGGACACACAAAAACAGTAATTAAATGGAACCCAAAAATTATGACTATATATAGTATTTATAGTGCTGACTGAAAGTCCCAAATGAAAAAGAATAATGCACACAAACTAGTGAAAACCATATATACACAAAAACCAATATGAAGCTGTCTTCCTCCACAGTGCTCCAAGTCAGGAAGCTGCTCCTTCAAACAGTGTATAGTACAGAATTCACCAAAACAAAAATATTGAAAATACAGAAAAAAGTGTATACAGTGATCCCTCGCTATATCGCGCTTCGTCTTTCGCGGCTTCACTCCATCGCGGATTTTAAATGTAAGCATATGTGAATATATATCGCGGATATTTCACTGCTTCGCGGATGTCTGCGGTCTACAATACGTGTGCTTCCTCAGTTGATTTGCCCATTTGAATTGAAACAAGGGACGCATTTGAATTGAAACAAGGGATGCTATTGGCGGATGGCTGAGAAGCTACCCAATCAGAGCACGTGGTTAAGTTCCTGTGTGCTGCTGATTGGCTCAGCGACGGAGTGTTGCATTAACCAGGAAGTGTAATCTCACTCATTCAACATTAACGTGCACAAGCGCCAACAGAAGATGCAAATGATTGCAGAAAAGGTAAAAGTTTTGGATATGTTGAAGGAAGGAAACAGCTACACGATGAGTCCACGATTCTTTTTATTTAAAAAGGAGGAAAAGCATATAAGATCTACGGCCGCAGTGTCTTTTAACCAGGGCGCAAAATGAGTTGCAAGTGGACGTGATAAGGCAGTAGTCTGGATGGAATCTGCTGTAGGGATTTGGATTGAAGAGTGATGGAAGAAGAACAACGGCGGTGCTAAACAGTCGCCTGAAGAGGCTCCTTTAGAAGAGCTGTAACGCTCTCCTTTGTTGTGCAGTAAAATTAAACTCCTCGTTATCGGACAAGTCGTCGTGTCATTGTTGGTGAGTAACCATAATTAATTATTTACGTACAGTACTTATTACATGTACATAGTTTAGTGTCACTGTACACACATTTTACTGTATACAATTTTTCTTCCGTTGTACGTATTTATTGCTGGTGGCCTGTCTGTCGTAATGGCTGTAACATATGTGATATCGGAGACGCTTGATATCTTTAAAATAATATTTAGGTTTTACTGTATGTAAACTGTGTTTACATACATAATTTCAACGAATCTTACCTAATATCTAAGAGAATACAAAGGGTTTATGCTGTATAATTGTGCGTGAAATGTTTGTAATAGTGTGGGAGAGTTTATAAGGGCTTAAAATATAAAAATAACCATATAAACATATGGTTTCTACTTCGCGGATTTTCTTATTTCGTGGGTGGCTCTGGAACGCAACCCCCGTGATGGAGGAGGGATTACTGTATACAAAAATAAACCGTGCACCAATAACCACAACCCAATAAATACCTCCACCAAAGTTAATTCCGAGATATTTATCAAAAATATTTACAATAATCACGGCACAAGCAGTAGTGCTTGGTAAATTCAAATTGACGTTCTACCAAATACAGTGCATCCGCAAAGTATTCACAGCGCATCACTTTTTCCACATTTTGTTGTGTTACAGCCTTATTCCAAAATGGATTAGATTCATTTTTTTCCTCAGAATTCTACACACAACACCCCATAATGACAACGTGAAAAAAATTTACTTGAGATTTTTGCAAATTTATTAGAAAATAAAAAAAACTGAGAAATCCCATGTCCATAAGTATTCACAGCCTTTGCTCAATACTTTGTTGATGCACCTTTGGCAGCAATACACCCTCAAGTCTTTTTGAATATGATGCCACAAGCTTGGCAACACCTATCCTTGGCCAGTTTCGCCCATTCCTCTTGGCAGCACCTCTCAAGCTCCATCAGGTTGGATGGGAACGTCGGTGCACAGCCATTTTAGATCTCTCCAGAGATGCTCAATCGGATTCAAGTCTGAGCTCTGTGTCAATAACTAAATAAATAAACACAAAATGAGCTTAACGAGTACATAGCCACCCAAGTCTGAGCTCTGTGTCAATAACTAAATAAATAAACACAAAATGAGCTTAACGAGTACATAGCCACCCTGCTCCTAACTGAAGCTTCTCCTCTCTTTTAAGGGGGTCATTTCAGCACCAGGCTGCTTCTAAAGTCTTGCAAGCGGAACAAACTGTGAACAAATCAATGTGCCACACAGCCCTCGGGGGGGCTCTGCCTGCCCCATCCTGGACTTCTTTAACTTTAGCTTTGGGTCAGTGCCGTTTAGGAATTTGTGTGATTGTTTGCCATGCCAGCCAGGGCCTTGCTTGGTTTAAAACTGACTGCTTTCAGGTCGGCTTTCACACCCTAGACTTCACAATAGGTAAGAACTTCGAAAGGAACTAATTTATTGTGTTACAGGAATACAAATGGAACACAATGGGCAAGAAGATCAGGGGCTTGCCATGATTGTTCATGTATATCTGAAACTGAAACATCTGGGGCCGGGCACCTGAAGCCATTGAAGCCCCCCACCTCCCGACACCACTGTCCATTTCTAAACCTGTTCTTTGTCTATATAAGTTAGGACAGCGGCACCTTCCCCATGTTATTAATTAGTTTGCATGCAATTTAGCTGCAGGTTTATAACATTGGTTCTTTACAGTCATAATCTGCAAATAATATTAGCTGAATCAATTCAGTCTTATTTATGCTTACATGATTGTTTTCCCCTTCCATTTATCCCTAATGACTTTTTTTGTCCTCTTTTATTTAACTTACCTAAAGCACCAAGAGATGGCGCTCTTGTGCCCCCACACTCTGCTCGGTGTTTGACTTGCATTGGGCATCTGAAAAAAATACACAAAATCTACAAGTTTAAGCAATCGCTGCCAAGGTAAATCTGAAACCATAAACTGACTCCTAGTTGAGGTTGCACCAAACGTTTCTCCTTTTTAAGATGGACAGGTTCACAAATTCACCAATGGTTTTCAATGAAAATGTATTTTTAATTTTGTACAGCGCAATCTGTTTGAGATATGTGAATGAAAATTAAACTGTCTCCATAAATTTATTTGAGGAATAAGTTTGGGACATTTCAACAAAACTGGTCTACAGGGGTGGCCAAGTTGTTTCATATTATTGCACATAATCTACAGCTTCAAGTGTAACTTGCTTTCACCTTTTTATACATTCAGTCATTGCCTTAATCTAATTTTCTGTAATTTTGAAAACAACGAAATATAGAGAGCTTTAGAAGGAGTGCCCAGCCACCCCACTCTTCTATTTTTTTGCATGGAGGTCGCCAGTGATCTCCAACAGAGAAGACTGAGGCCCGCAAAAATAGAAGGTGAGACCCTCATCCGTAAGGGTTAGCAGAAGAACAATTCCAAGAACTGAAAGTTAGTCATTGACAGAAATTCCAGAGCAGATCAACCAACAGAAGAAAACGTTCAGAAGCAATTGAAACCCAGAGAGACACCGCCATCTATCCCATTGGCACAGAATAATTTGGAGTCTCTGAAACAAGATGGCGACATGCAGGGCAACAACAGATCTTTATTCATCGATGTACACAATTTGCCATCTCCCCCCACCATTGACGCCTAGAATCGCCTTGACATCTTCATGCCAGTGTTTCGTCAAAACAGCCCAATCTGAAAACGAAAATTTGAAGACAATGGCAAAAAAAGGGCAACATCAACAGACTTGTTGGGCCATTTAAGGTCTGTGCTGGTCAGCCTCAGCTTCAAAACTCTGTTTCTGCTTTAAAAATTCAGGTGGTGTGTGGAAAGCTTCAGAGTTGACAAAAAAAATCCCTAACCTCCAAAAGTATGTCATCTGTTTATTTATTTTATTTTTATTTGTTTCAAGGTATTTTCCAAGCAGGAATAGCAATAATATTTCAAATTTTCTTTTTTAGTGTGTCCTCACAGTGGGATGAGTGTGTGCGCGTCCTTCAGACACAATGGCGCGATGACAGTGTCAGAATGATGGGACGAGCGTGTGCTTGTCGATCAGTCACAATGGTGGGATGACTCTGCACTTGTCCATCTACCAGAAAGGTGGGATGACAGTGTGGGCCCATCATTCAGAGTGGTGGGATGAGTGTGTGCTCATCTCTCAATGACAGTGGCGCAATGATGGTGTGGCGGACGGCCGGGGGGTTACCCCTGTGATGGAAGGACCGGGAGAGAGGACAGTTGTACGGCAATACCTACTCCAGAACACAAGAGGGCATTGCATCCGAGCTTGGAAGCTCAACTCTGCTGGGGCCCGTGGCCACCGCCAGGGGGGCGCCTGGACAGTTCCAGAGCCCTGGAGTGCAGCACCCAGAAGTGCTGCCAGAAGAAGAGATGGGTGCTTTATAAAGGAGGCCGCCTCACTCCATTCAGGGAGCCAGAGTTGGGAGGAGGACAAAGCTTGCTGGGAGAGGTAGTGGAGGCAGCAAAGAAGAGAGAAACAGAAGAAGAAAGAGAAGGGACTGAGCATTATTGTTGGTGATTTCTGCACTGTGCTGTAAAGGGCAGCAAAAGAAATAAAAGTGTGTGTTTGGACTTTGTGCCTGTCTGTGTCAGGTTTGGGGCGCTGTACAGCCCCACTTTACCACAACGGCCGTCAGTCACAAAGGTGGGCATATCTAGGCACTCGTACATCTGTCAGAAATGTTGGATGATTGTGTGCGTGTCAGTCAATGAGAATAACGCAGGGTCTGTGTTCATCTATCGGCCACAATGGTGGAATGAGTGTGTGGCCTGCAGGGGGCACACCAGCTCCCAAAACCCGAAACACACAGACACGAAGTACAAGTCCAGCACAACACAGGCTTTTATTTACATGGGAAACGCTTCCCAAATCGTTTCCCACAACACCAATGCACACAGCACAGTACAACAAAAGCACCTGGCGCTTTCTTTTCTTCTTCTCTCTTCCTCCGTCTCCTCCAGCAAAGCTTTGTTCTCAACCTCCCGACTCTGGCTCCTGGAATGAAGGCAGTGGGCTTTTTTTATACCTCACTCAGGAATACTTCCGGTGGCTCGATAGCGTGGTCCAGAGGCACTTCTGGGTGAGGTGGAAGCCCAATAAAATAGGGCTCTGCAGTGTCTGCTGCACCCCCTGGTGGCACCCATGGAACTCAACAGGGCTGAGCTGAATTCCAACTGCCATGAAGCCCTGAGGGAATCCAAGGCACCATTGCAACTGAGGGGGGGTGGGGGTAGGCTACCATCTTGCACTCCGGGGGAGAGAACGCCCTGTGCACGCTCTCTCCCCAGGTCCTTCTTTTATGAAGGCGTCCCGGCCAGGTAAGGGCTCCAGCTGTCCGCCACAACGTCCATCGGCTGCAGCGGCAGGATGGCTATGCACTTGTCCATCTGTCAGAAAGGTGCAATGACTGTGTGCTCATCCATCTCTTAGAATGGTGGGGACGACTGTGCGCTCATCCATTCTTTCATCTGTCAGAAATGTTGGATGATTGTGTGTTCTTCTTTCAATGAGAATGGCGCGATGGCTGTGCCCGTCCGTCTGTCACAATGGTGCGATGACCGTGTGCTTGTCTATCAGTCTGAATAGTAGGAGGACTGCGTGCCCATCTGACAATGACAATGGCGCAGTGACTGAGTGCATGTCTTCATCTATCAGTTACAATGGTGGGATGACTGTTCACTCGTATATCTGTCAGAATGGCAGGATGACTGTGATGTCCTCAGTCAATAAGAATGGCAGTCTGTTATTCACAATGGCAGGATGGCTGTGTGCTCATCTCTCGGTGACCATCAGTCAGAATGAGGAAACTTGTCTGTCAGTGAGGTTAGGGGGATCGGCGAGCGTTTCTCCATCGGTCAGTCAGAATGGCAGGATGACGTTCTGGTCATCCATCAGTCGAAATGGAGGGTCTCACCTGTCAGTGAAAATGGCGGCATGTCTGTGTGGTCATCCGTCAGTCACAATGGCAGGGATGGCTGTGCACTCGTCCATCCATCAGAATGATGGGATGACTGTACAGTCCTCTGAAAGTAAGAATGGGGGGATGACTGCGTGCTTGTCCTTCAGTCACAGTGGCAGGATGACTACTCGTTTGCTCATTTGTCAGAATGGTGGGATGACCGTGTGCTCGTCATCCAATCAGAATGGAGGGATATCTTAGTGCTCGTCTGTCAGTCACAATGACTGGATGACTGTGCCCTAGTCCATCTGTCCGAAAGGTGGGATGACTGTACGGTCCTCGGTCAATATAGAATGGCAGCCTGACTATGCATTTCTTGGTTATTCACAATGGCAGGATGGCTGTGTCCTCACCTGTCACTGACAACGGCTAGATGACAACACGCACGTCCATCAGTCAGAATGGGGAGAAATGTGCACCCATCTGTCAGTGAGGCTAAGGTGATGACTGAGCGTTTGTCCATCTGTCAGAGTGGTGGGATGACTGGATGGTCCATGTCAGTAGGAATGACAATAGGAACAGGAATGTGTCAGTGACAATAAGGAGATGAGTGTTTTTTCATCTGCACATCAGTCAGAATGGAGAAATGGCCGAGCGTTTGTCCATCTGTCAGAACAGCAGGATGCCTGTGCTCTCCTGTGTGACCCACAATGGCAGGATGAATGTGTGATCATCCGTCCATCACTCAGAATGGAGGAATGGAATATGTGACCATCTGTCAATGACCGGATGATGGTGTGCTCATCCATAAATGATAATGGCAGGGTAAGCTTGCGCTTGTCTGTCACTGTGGTGGGATGAGAGTGCGCTCGTCCGTCAATGAGAATGAGAGGGGATGACTTTACGGCCCTCTGTCAGTAAGAATGGAGGAATGAATGTGCCCTCGCCTATTAGCCACAATGACTGGATGTCAGTGACGAATGGTGGGATGACTGTGAGCTTGTCTGATGGTCACAATGGTGGTATGACTGTGTGCTCCTCTTTCAGTCACAATGGTATGGTGGGACGAAAGGGTGCTTGTCCATCAGTGATTGGGGGTGGGGGGGAGGTCTCTGTGCACCCGTCCGTGAATCACACATATAAGTCTGTCTATCAGAACAATGGGATGTCAGGTCGCATGTGCATCAAAATTGTTCCCGCCTCTGGTATCACCCAAGCAGATTTTGGATTCCAGGATTCTTGTTCACCCTTTATCCAGCTTTTCCCTTTCTGTAGTCCTTCTTCTAAATTTTCGGGGAAAGGCACGACATGGAAATAATTTCGATAGAGAATGCCAGTTGCAGAGTCGTCTTTTTCTCTCACGCGTGGTTGCCTTCCTCGAAAGTGCCAACGCTGTGAAGCTTCCTCTCACCGTTGTGCCTCACATGCATTTCTCGTTCCACTACGTTGACCGTGTTATCTAAGCGAGGCGGCTTTCTGGAGAAGCACATCAGCTGCTTGACCTCCTTCCGGAAGGTGTTACTGAAGGCGTAGTAGATGATCGGGTTGTATGCAGTGGAAGATTTCGCAAACAGACAAGGAAGCAGACTGACTAAAGGCGGAATTGAGTCACTGGATCTGAACATGGACCAGAAGCTGACCGTGGCATAGGGCGCCCAGCAGCCGATGAAACCCAGGGACACCAGTATAGCAATCTGAAAGACAAGAACATAGAAGGAGGTCAGCCATACCCCATACTTATGAAGAATCTGGACCAAAAAAAAAAAAAAGAACGATAAGCTTACTTGAAAGTTGATACTGTGATGGTTTATGCAGCATTTTCCCCATTGGCTGTGGTTCACAGTTATGTTTTTGGTTTGTGGTGTCTCATTCATGTCATTTATTTGTATCTATATTTCTTTATGTACATTTGCAAGTGAATGTGGCCTCGCTTGTGTCCCTTGTGTTTTTTGAGTGGTTCCCCAGGGGGTGGGGCCACCTGCCAATCACCCTTCGCCCTATTTAAGGGTGTGTCCAGCAAGGGGCGCTCACTCCCTGGGAATGAGTTTGTTAGTGATTGCGGTGTATTACTTAACCCGAATCGATATCTCTCTATTATATAAAAAAAATCTTGGGACAAGACTTTTTTTCCGGCAACAAGACGTGATCTTTTGAAGAGAGACAGAGCGACACTTTGGAAGAGAGATCTTTCACATCCCGCGAGACGGGCATGTCACGTCATACTTACAACCTTTGTAAGCAAGTCCTGTGATACACATGCAGAGCAGGTTAGAGTTAATGGAAGTAAGAAAATTCGAAAGTCTCAAAAAAATGAGCGAAAAGAGCACATTAGCATAAACAAATGGAAAAGCGAAAAGAGATTGCATAGTGTTTGAGGACAGGTACTGTACAGGCTTTTAAACGTTCGAAGCACCACCCAAAATGCCGATCACGCAGAACGAAAGCAGCAGCAAGTCAACAGCTGATCGAGCAAAGAGGAGGTAAATAAAACAACTGTTACTTGTTTCTCAATGTATCACCGTTTAAGAGGGGTTACGGAGGTGAGAGTGCCTTAATTGGTATGCGAGTGAAGTTCAGATCACACGGCATGGCAGCGCGTATCGCTGTTGGGCGAGCAAAGTGCGGATCACGTTGCAAAACAGCAGCAGCAAGCCAACAGCTGATCGAGCAAAGAGGAGTTAAAAAAATGTATTTGTATCCCATTGTATCACCGTTTTAAGTGTGGTTTCGGAGGAGCGGACACGTCTCCTTGGGGTGCGTTCAGCCCCCCAATTCACAACGGCGCGAAGTGCAGGCTGGTTGGGGAAAGGGGTTGGCGAGTGAAGTAGAGGATACCCTTCCATAGTGATACGGCGGTAAGGAAAAATAACTTTGCTTTGTTCAATGAAGGTTTACACTGCAAATCATAACTCGAATGAAGCTCTTGACACCCAGTCTTGGAGAGGAAGCCCAAGAATTGGAGACCAAATTTGACAGCAGAGTATAGACATTTGGAGAAACAGGCGGTGGCAACGTCGTCTTCCACCCATCTGGGTTGAGCTTCAAAGGACCAAGCTCTGTCCAAGTTTTTCTTATTCAGTTACTAAAGGTCAAAACTCCCAGAAGTCAAGCTTATCACAACCGTTTTTTTTTAAGCAGTGCATGACTGACATACCCGGCACTGAGGTCCTCGCCAGGGTTGTCCTCAATAGGATCTGTGATCACTTGCTCACCTACCAGCGACCAGAGCAGTCTGGTTTTACACCTAAGAAGTCTACCATCGACTGCATCCTGGCACTGAGGGTTCTCATCGAGCGCAAACGTGAATATCGGCAAAGTTTCTTTGCAACGTAAAGCGTTGGACTTAGTTGATCGAGCTGCCCTGTGGGACCTCCTGAGGGTTCGCGGGATCCCCTCGACACTGGTGTAGTGAGTGCTGTGCAGAATGGAGGCAGAACCTCTGTGTTTTTCCCAGTTGATTCTGGGGTCCATCAGCAGTGTGTCCTGGTCCTACTCTGTTCAGTGCAAGCATGGACTGGGTAGGGTCATGAGGTCCAGCAGCTGTGTGGCATCTACTTTGCATTGACTTTTCTGACAATGCTGTCAGCAGGAGTCAATGGAGGCTTTGATTGGGGCTCTTGAGAGACTGAGCGAGGAGTTTGAGGGTCTGGGCTTGCGAGGGTCCTGATTAAAACCAACACCCAGGCTTTTAATGACCTCTTGGGCACGGCCATCAGCTGTGTGTCTGTCTGTGGAGAGAGTGTCGACCTCATCGAGGGGTTTACTTACCTCGGCAGTGACATTCATGTCTCTGGTGACTCTTCCTATGAAGTCAGCAGACAATTTTGGGGGGGGGGGGGGTCATGATGTTGCTGGAAAGGGGTGTGTGACTCTCCTGATATCTGTGCAAAAGGACGAGGGTCCAAGTCTTCAGAGTCCTGGTGCTTCCTAGTTTGTGAGACATGGACGCTATCCAGTGACCTGAGACGAAGACTGGACTCCTTCAGTGTCTCTTCAGATAATCCTAGGGTACCATTGGTTCGACTTTTTGTGTTGCTCATGGAGTCCCGAATGAGGCACATGACCTGCATTGTGAGGGAGCGTCAGTTACGGCACTACGGCCATGTGCCGTGATTCCGCGATTCCAGCTCACAGGACCCAAGTGGCTGGACCTGGTCAAGGGGACGCCCACGTAACACCTGCCTGCAGCAGATAGAGGGTCATTTCCGGAGGGTCGGACTGGACCGCGTGTCTGTCTGAAGGGTTGCCAACCAGGATCCTGAGTTGTTTCTTCTTGTGGTGCATGCCCCCCCTAACCTGACCGGGACCTGATAACTGACATAGCACATCAAAAGACGAACAAGCATCAACCAAACCCGGTAACAAGTGTACTGACAGAGTGTGAATAATAAGGAGCACCCCATTGTTTTAGGTTACACACCTGCTCTCCCACAATAGCCAGCTCTAGGAATTCCCCCTTTGCTATTCTTCATGTCTTTGTTAAGTTGTTTTAGGGTCGGCTCCGCTTCTCTGTGACAGCTGCTTGAACAGGCACAGTCAGTGACATTTTCGTTGTTAACCCTTTGTTGCCTCCCACAGTTCCTGGCGGTTCATTCGAACGCGGTGGGGAGTGGAGAGTATGGTGGGTTTTCTGTGCCGCGTTGTTGCTTTGAATTTTCTGGATTTTTTAACCTGTGCTGTGTTTTTTTTGTCTACACCTCTGGCACTGTGTTCATTGATCTTTTTTGAACCTCTGCTCTGTTTTTGACCATGCAAGTAGATGATTTATTGGCACTTTCAGGTAATTCCTTTGTGCTCGTCAGAGCTTTTGTGCTTGCACAGCCTTTGGTTAAAGTAAACCTTTTATTTGTAAGATTTTTTCTTGTCGGGGTTTAACGGTGTTTCCCCCTCTAGAAGGGTGTATGAGAGGTAGTCGAAGGGCTTAAGTGATTGTAGTTCTACACCGGGCCAGGGGGTGGCGATATGTACTAACTCTCTCTCTCTCGTCCCTCTTCTCCAGACCCTCCAAAGAAGGTCCAGCCTGATGTCCCTACCCCACCCCTATAAAAGCCAACCTGTTCTCAATGTACAAGTCCAAGCTGAGTGGACTCGGTCCCTAGTGATTACTCTTCAATTTATTTAAAACAGATTTTCTAATGATTATACAGGGTGGCTACCCCAAACCTTTTTCTACTTCTTGTTCCTCTTTTCCAAGGGCTATTCTTGAAAGTTCTTTTGGAGCTTTTTGTGCTTTTGGAACTTTCCAGTTCACAACACACTGTTTTAATCAAGAGAGAAAGACAGAGGTAAAATCAAATGAAAGTCAAGGAAAGAAAAAGAAAGAAAGAGAGTGAATGGTGGAATGGAGGCAGAGCTGGTGAAGCACAATGGAGCCAAGGCCATTGGACAAGCAAACCCCCCCAGAGGGGGCAGAGTGACGTCTCTCCTGCCGATTGCTCCGGTGAGATCCCAACAGGATGCCATTGTACATCTCCGTCATTTGAGTGTCGTGTTTCAGCCAGCATTTCCCCCTTGGCTGCTGTTTACACCTGTGTTTCGTGTCTGTCTATTTTAATTTTGCATCATTTCATTGTCTTAATGTTTATTTTATTTATTACGTATATTCTTCTGTGTCGGGTCCTCCCCGCGTGGAGTCTGCATGTTCTCCCCATGTCTGCGTGGGTTTCCTCCCACAGTCCAAAGACATGCAGGTTGGGTGGATTGGCGATTCTAAATTGTCCTTAGTGTGTGCTTGGTGTGTGTGTGTGCCCAGCGGTGGGCTGGCACCCTGCCTGGGGTTTGTGTCCTGCCTTGCGCCCTGTGTTGGCTGGGATTGGCTCCAGCAGACCCCCATGACCCTGTAGTTAGGATATGGTGGTTGGATAATGGATGGATGGATGGATTCTTCTGTGTGTTTGTTAGAAAAGTGAGGGCCTTAGTTATGTCCCTTGTACTTTGTGGGTGGTTCCACAAGAGGCGGGGCCACCTGCCAATCACCGCTAGGAACAACCCTCCACCTTATTTAAGGGAGGGCCTTCCCATGATTCCTTGCGGTTCATTGAATGCACTAGGGAGTGGAGAGTGTTTGGGTGGGTTTCTGTGTCTTTGGATTTTAATCCTGCGCTTTATTTGTGACCTCGCCTCTTGGATTCTGTTTTGGAACTGCACCTTCTGATTTTCTGAACCTCTGCTGTCTTGAATACGATTTTTAGATTTTGTACTGGCAAATGGGTTATTTGATAGTTTTGAACCTCTGCTCTGTTTTAACCATGATTTGGATTTCTGTTTCGAGACTTTGGTTACTGCATATCACCTTGCTTTTTCAAGCATCGCCTTTGTGTTCTTCAGAGCTTTGCGCTGACACAACTATTTTTGTAAAATAAACCTTTTATTTTAAAACCCTTGGGTTTCTAGATGGGCTATTTTGATGGTGTTTTCCCCCCTCTATTGGGCAATTTTGGAATTTTGTTTTTTGACAGCTGTGATTTCGGTACTTGAGCAGTTTCACGACACTGAGCAGACCTGATAGGTGAGCAGAGTAGACGAGGTCACGGCTTGAAAGGGCTGATTGTATTTCAAATCTTGATTTTTACCCCATTTAATGGATTGCTTGTTTAAGGATTTCAGCCTCCATATGGACGTTGTTTTATTGAAGAATTGGCACAGCACCTTCTGTATTGCTTTGGACACGGTTTGAATAAATGCACCGAGCACATTTGCACCCATAGAAAGGGGTGGTCTGTAGGTGGCAAAGTCTGACCGAGTGGTCTTCTCTTTGGCAGTTGTTTCTCTCTCTCTTACACTCCTCAAGTCCTCCTGCCAGTTAGGATGTCCATCTGGCAGTGTCATTGAATTGATAATGTCCTGCTGACTTCCTTAGGTAAGATATTGCATCAGACAAAGTTTGGGACAACCGATAAGTTCCCACGTTCTGGTTGATTGTCGATTGTCACGTTCATTTTAAAGCCCCAAGCCTCCATTTCACATATTCTTAAATGCATATACACACTGGTTAGTTTATCTAAGCTTAAACATACATATCTCTCTATTATAAAAAAAAAAATCTTGTAACGTTGGAAGGAGACGAGACGTGATTTTCTCAGAGAGACACTTTCACGTCCTGCGAGATGAGTCTTTGTGTCAAAGGGTTTAACCACACCCGGGGCCGGAAATTAAAGACAAAGAGTAGATGACAAAGTAGAACTTCGTAAAGAATTATGCTGGTTAGAGATAATGGAATTATGAAAATTCGAAAGTCTCAAAAAAAGGATAGCGCAAACAAACGGAAATTATTACTCGGTGAAATAACGGAACAGCGAAAAGAGATTCAATATATTTTTCGGATGTAAACTTTAGTTTATTTTCAGTTAGTTCCGGCGCCGCAGAGACTGGCGGCCTTTTCAGCAGCTCCGTGTATGACTGTATGTGTATGTGTACTTTTCTACTTTTATTTTTCTATTTTTATTTATTGATCACTCCTATCACTTTGTTTTATGTGGATTCGTTCCCTGGACACACTTACTTTTACAACGTGGGCATGGATTTTTACACGCCGAGGCTCGTCTATTCAAGTACTCAACTTCGAGCGCTGAGAACAAATGCCAGTGCCGGTGTGGTTCCCTATTTACCCGACGAGGTAAGAAGGCGGTATTGTGGCAGCAGAGCTGGCACTAAGCTAAAAATGAAGCGGCTTGCGAGAAAGTGGCGTTTTAAGCCTTCGGTGCCTTCTGTGATTCTGGGGAATGTGAACTCAATCTCAAATAAGATCGACGAACTGGCTGTGCTGGTGAAAAATGTCAGAACCTACAGAGAATGCAGTTTGATGTGCTTTTGCGAAACCTGGCTAGCTACCACCATCCCAGATGCTAACGTGGAGCTACCCAGGTTTAACACAGTTAGAGCGGACAGAGACGCAAGTACCTGTGGGAAACACAAAGGAGGAGGACTTGCTCTCTATGTTAATACACGGTGGTGTAACTCTGGACATGTTGTGAATTTCCCCTTGGGATTAATAAAGTATCTATCTATCTATCTGTCTACCTATCTCTTTCTCTCTATCTCTACCTATCTATCTCTATCTATCTATCTATCTCTTTCTATCTATCTCTTTCTCTCTATCTATCTATATGTCTCTCTATCTATCTCTCTGTCTATCATCTATCTATCTATCTATCTCTATCTCTTTCATCTCTCGCTGTCTGTCTCTATCTATCTCTCTATCTATCATCTATTTGTCTCTCTATCTATCTATCTCTGTCTATCTATCTCTTTCATCTCTCTCTATCTGTCTCTATCTCTCTCTCTATCATCTATCTATCTCTATTTATCTATCTCTGTCTATCTATCTCTTTCATCTCTCTATCTGTCTCTATCTCTCTATCTCTCTCTCTATCATCTATCTATCTCTATCTATCTATCTCTATCCATCTATCTCTTTCTATCTATCTCTATCTATCATCTATCTATCTCTATCTCTATCTATCTATCTCTATGTGTATCTATCTATCTCTTTCTCTCTATCTATCTATCTATCTATCTATCTCTGTCTATCTCTGTCTATCTATCTCTGTCTATCTCTTTCATCTCTCACTATCTGTCTCTATCTATCTCTATCTATCATCTATCTATCTCTATCTATCTCTATCTATCATCTATCTATCTCTATCTATCTGTCTCTGTCTATCTATCTCTTTCATCTCTCTCTATCTGTCTCTATCTCTCTCTCTATCATCTATCTATCTCTATCTCTATCTATCTCTGTCTATCTATCTCTTTCATCTCTCTATCTGTCTCTATCTCTCTCTATCTATCTTTCTCTCTATCATCTATCTATCTCTATCCATCTATCTCTTTCTCTCTATCTATCTATCTATCTCTATCTCTTTCATCTCTCGCTATCTGTCTCTATCTATCTCTCTCTCTATCATCTATCTATATCTATCTCTCTCTCTCTCTCTTTATCTATCTCTCTATCATCTATCTATCTCTATCTATATCTATCTCTTTCTCTCTATCTATCTATCCTCTATCTATCTCTATCTATCTATCTCTCTATCTATCATCTATCTATCCTCTATCTATCTCTCTATCTATCATCTATCTATCTCTATCTATCAAGTCGGAGACTTGTAGATCGTCTAATTCGTGTTGCCATCAGGGGAAAAAAAGTAGTGTTACTTCCCAATGAAGAGGCGGATCCATGAGATATAAAAGATGTGTTGTTTGGTGAAAGTGAAATCCCGCAAATGGAATCATTTCTCATTTGTGTACTGTAAATGCTATTGTCAGACACATTTCTTGTAGAGAGAAAGAAACAATATTCACTCACCGGCAGTTATACGGTGCGTTGTCACGATGTAATTCCAAACACGGAATCAAAATTCAATGCGATATTGATGAAAAGGTAAAAGTGAAAAGAGATCGAATATATGGACATAGGTGATATGACAGAAGTGTGCCGCGCGAGGTGCACATTACATTACATTACATGACAGCAGTGGCGGTGGCAGCAACAGCAGCTGATCGAGCAAAAAGGAGATAAAAAAAATCTATTTGTTTCCCATTGTATCACCATTTTAAGAGGGGGTTTCAGAGGAGCAACCGCATCTCCTTGGAGTGCGTTCAGCCACCCACTTCAAAACGTGAGCAGCAGAGATGTGAAATGGCTAGTGCGTAGTGCAGGCCCTGGGACATGGGGGTATGGCAAGCAAAGCAAGCAGGGGCAAAGGCCCCTAGTTCTAATTTAACCATGACACTCTTTTACAATTGATACTTATTTTCCCAGAATTACTCTCTGTGTCTATTTTGCATACACCACAGAATTTTATTTACTTCCAAAATCTGACATTTTTGGAAAACTACCTCATGAGTATTAATGAGCTAATGAGGTCACGTGTATCTGCCTGCCCTTTCAGTTAAGGAACATTTTGATTACAGACTGAGCGCTAAAACACAGTTATAGTCTTGGTCACACAGTTTAAAAGCATTATCTAAACAATTCCAAAATAAAAACACTAAAATGAAACACACAAATGAAGTATTATGAGTCACATTTAGCGAACTATGAAAGCACAATTTTTCAACAGCCTTACAGTCGATTTGGAATAAAGCGTAGGCCAAGCAAATAAATGTAAAAGTAAAAAAGTAAATGTTTGCTTTTTGCACCCAGTACTGCTGGAATAATCACCAGTTCCTGTTGTGTCCCGAACCTGGGACACTGGGACACATCAATGTCCCCCTCAGCATACACAGGCTACGCTGTATTCCTGTGACGTCTGTCCAATTCTTGTTGCTTGATCGCTTATCCTCCTCCTCCTCACTAGGGGTCACTAACCCACCAAAGCACGCCTGTTCATTCAGCTGACTCAAATTAATGGGTGTTACGCCTGTGTGTCTGTGTACCACTCTCCGGGCTCATCACAGGTATGTAATACTGCTTCAGGTTGCGAGGGGGTGGTAGTGAAGACGCCCAATGAAGGGGAAAATCACACTGCTGACGAGAGAAGGCATTCAGTCTTGTATCGAACCAGAGACAGGATGGAGTTACCTGCTGCGAACTGTATCTCTGTCTAATCGGACGGCAAGATTCTGTGGAGACTTTCTGTTGGCGCGCATAGTGGCCCTAGTTTTTGTTTCTTCTGAAGAAAAGATTTTTCTTAGAATAAATGGGGACAACCAGTTTGGCACCCCCAACTGTTCCAGTAGCAACTTGTAGTAGTTCCTTCACTCGACCACACAGGGTTGATTTAACTTGGGGGGCAATTATGTTTTCACATAGTGCCACTGGGTGTTAGATAAGTTTGTTCATTCAATAAATGTCATAAGTCGTTTGTTCCCTAAGGTGGCCATTATCTAATCTTAGATTTTAGGGTTAGGTCTTTTTCTCCCACTGGTTCTCCGGAATGCACAGGGGATTCACTGGGAAGGCTGAAGGCAGTGGCCGTCCAACCTCGGAGCCACTGTCCTTTTCCCAGTTGTGTGCTGTTATTAGGTTGGCCGTATCTGGGTACAAATAGTGGAGAGGGTCCTTAGAGTTAATTGGCTTGTTTGTTCTCCTTCTCCAGTCTCCCCTTTGGCCTTGTGGGCTTTGAGCTTGGGTTCAATCCTGGCTGTGGAATCACTGACCCTCATTGTCCAGGCTTCCCTAGGGCCTTGTAGGCTTTTGGTTGGGGTTAGGATCTGGGAGGTATTCTCCCTTGGCCTTATTTGGTCGGTTGGTTATAACTCTAGTAAATGCATTATTTGTTCAGGTCAGGTTGGGGAGCACGCACTGGTATGCATTGTCGCACCCACCACACAATGAAACAGCTCAGAATTCCAGTCGGCAACCCCCCCCCCAGGCAGACCCCCACCCTCCAGAAATGACCATCTATCTGCCACAGCCTGGTGTTACGTGAGCGACCCCTTGGCCTGGTCCAGCCACTCGAGTCCCCAACAATGAGGATCCTACGAGCCAGATCACCCTTGGGTTATCACGCCACATGGCTGTAGTGCCGTAACTGACGCTCCCTCACAATGCTGGTCTCATTCGGGACTCCATTAGCAACACAAAGTCAAAGCAGTGGTACCCAAGGATTCTCCGAAGAGACACTGATGGAGTCCAGTCCTCGTCTCAGGTCACTGGATAGCGTCCATGACTCACAACCAAAAAGCAAGATAGGAAGCACCAGGAGTCTAAAGACTTGGACCTTCGTCCTTCTGCATAGATAGCAGGAGCGCCACACACCCCTTTCCAGTGACCTCCTGACCAACATCATTTCTCTCCCAATCCGTCTACTGACTTATCTATCAATGTTTTGTTACTTGGCACCAAAAATCTGACCCACACCACGAGGTGGTAGATGCTACACTGGGAGTCGTAAATTTTCGTTTTTAATTTGTTTGCCTAAGCTGCCCATTCCGCTTGGGGTCAAAAACTCTTAAGAGTTGTTCTCTGAAGCCATTCTTATTTAGTTAGGGGAGCAGATTTAAAATCTACTCTCTTATGTAGGTAGAAGATGTGAAGTTCTGTTGTTCAGATTTTCCACCCTCTGGGAGGACCAGAAAAATGCAAATTATTTCCCATGATGATCTGTGATTTATGCAAATTAGCCTCTTCCGATTGTCCAGACAGTCGGCTTTTTCCTGCTGGGTCCTGGGCTAGGGTTAGTCCTACAACCATTCACCGTTCAAAATTTGTAATACCGATGGCAAACAGGAAAGTGGTAAACGCTTTGTCACCGTGCCATAATGAATACACCATCACGAAATTTCAGAACTTTTGGATGTTGCTATTTTTTTAAAGGCAGTAGGAGACTACGATGCACTTAGTGGCCAAGAACTTAGAGAGGCGAGCATAAAAACACACAACAGGCCATGTGGATCAGAAGCCAGCGTAGCGTAGCCCCCTGCTGAACCCACCACACCAGCACAATGACATTCAAGTTGTACTTTACCACGTGGATACCTACAGCTGTTAGCCTGCGTTCCAGTTTCACGGCATTGGGAATCTGGTGGCCATTTTCTAGACTCTTGTACTCTTGGTGGAGTCTCCAGACAATTCCGAAGTAGCAGACAATGATGGTGAAGGCCGGAATTAGTGTGCAAAGGATAAACATGCTAATGATGAACGGGGCTCCGCTGACCCCGAAAGTCACTCCATGCGATTGTGCAGGATGTCCCAAAAGGTTCCGGGCCATACTTCCCCCAACCGAATAAAGGCAGAACGGCCCAAATCAAAGCATAGATCCAGGAGAAGAGGATGAGCAGCACCATATTGCGTTTGCTTAGCTTCTGCCCTGAAACCAGAGAAAAACAAATACAACTTTGAGATAGCCGATTTAAAGCCAGCGCCTTCAGATGTTGGCATTGTTGTGCATTTCGTTTTAAAGGAAAAAATAATGAGTGCCAAGCAGGAGCCCATTGGTGTTCAGGACCAAGACTGTAATGCCCTGGGTGCCCGCTACCTTGGCATTACCCGTTTCTCAGGACTTCAGTAGTCATGTGCTGAGGATGACGAGGACACAAACAACAGGAAATGGTGACAAGTCCTTACTGTACTTCATTCCCAGCAGTCAAAGAAACAGTGTCCACTAAAAATTCAAAGCAGAATCTTCAATAAATAACAATCAGATGTGAAATAAATATTCAAACTGTAATGTTTCGGTAAAACGTGAATGCCTCAACAAATGAAAACGGACTTTTTCAGGTTAAGTTTGCTTAGCTGTGCCCCTAATCACAGCCCTGGAGAGTGGTGACGTGTTACATGTTAGTCAAAATAGATAGATATGAAAGGCACTATATAACAAATAGATAGATAGATAGATAGATAGATAGATAGATAGATAGATAGATAGATAGATAGATAGATAGATAGATAGATATGAAAGGCACTATATGACAAATAGATAGATAGATATGAAAGGCACTATATAACATAGATAGATATGAAAGGCACTATATGACAGATAGATAGATATGAAAGGCACTATATGACAAATAGATAGATATGAAAGGCACTATATGATAGATAGATAGATAGAAAGAGTGACAATAACTTTATATAATGTTAACGTTTACCCCCCCGGGTGGAATTGAAGAGTCGCATAGTGTGGGGGAGGAACGATCTCCTCAGTCTGTCAGTGGAGCAGGACGGTGACAGCAGTCTGTCGCTGAAGCTGCTCCTCTGTATGGAGATGATCCTGTTCAGTGGATGCAGTGGATTCTCCGTGATTGACAGGAGTCTGCTCAGCGCCCGTCGCTCTGCCACAGATTTCAAACTGTCCAGCTCTATGCCAACAATAGAGCCTGTCTTCCTCACCAGTTTGTCCAGGCGTGAGGCGTCCTTCTTCTTTATGCTGCCTCCCCAGCACACCACCGCGTAGAAGAAGGCACTCGCCACAACCGTCTGATAGAACATCTGCAGCATCTTATTGCAGATGTTGAAGGACACCAGCCTTCTAAGGAAGTATAGTCGGCTCTGCCCTCTCTTACACAGAGCATCAGTATTGGCAGTCCAGTCTAATTTATCATCCAGCTGCACTCCCAGGTATTTATAGGTCTGCACCATCTGCACACAGTCACCTCTGATGATCATGGGGTCCATGAGGGGTCTGGGCCTCCTAAAATCCACCACCAGCTCCTTGGTTTTGCTGGTGTTCAGGTGTAGGTGGTTTGATTCGCACCATTTAACAAAGTCCTGTGGCGCTCCTGTGTTGCTGACCACAATGTCAGACCTGCAGTTCCCAAGACGCACATACTGAGGTCTGTCTTTAAGATAGTCCACGATCCATGCCACCAGGTATGAATCTACTCCCATCTCTGCCAGCTTGTCCCTAAGGAGCAGAGGTTGGATTGTGTTGAAGGCGCTAGAGAAGTCCGGAAACATAATTCTTACAGCACCATTGCCTCTGTCCAAGTGGGAGAGGGATCAGTGTAGCATATAGATGATGGCATCCTCCGCTCCCACCTTCTCCTGGTATGCGAACTGCAGAGGGTCAAGGACGTGGCAAACCTATGGCCTCAGGTACCTTTAGGACTGGAGTGATGCAAGATGTTTTCCAAAGCCTCGGGACTCCCCTGTTCCAGGCTCAGGTTGAAGATGCGCTGTAGAGGACCCCCCCAGCTCTGATGCACAGACCTTCAGCAGTCGTGGCGATACTTCATCTGGACCCGCTGCTTTGCTGGCACAAAGTCTCCTCAGCTCTCTGCTTATCTGCGCTGCTGTAATTGTGGTTGGGGATGTCTCTCCTATGTTGGTATCAGCAGATGGATGGGTGGAAGGTGCAGTACTCCGAGGTGAGAGTGGGTTAGGGTGGTCAAACCTGTTAAAGAAGTTGTTCATCTGGTTTGCTCTCTCCACGTCTCTCTTGATGGTGGCACCCCGCTTCGAGCTGCAGCCAGTGATGACCTTCATCCCATGCCACACTTCCTTCATGCTGTTATTCTGCAACGTCTGCTCCAGCTTTCTCCTGTACTGCTCCTTTCACCGCCCTGAGCTGGACTCGGAGTTCCTTCTGCATGCTCTTGAGCTCATGCTGATCACCACCTTTTCTTCTGGTTCAAAAGGCCCTTGATGTCACTTGTGATCCATGGCTTGTTGTTAGCATAGCAGCGTACAGTTCTTACTGGAACTACAATGTCCATACAGAAGTTGATGTAGTCGGTAGTGCAGTCAACAACCTCCTCAATGTTCTTACTATGTGACCCCTGCAGGATATCCCAGTCTGTAGTTCCAGTCTCTCAGAGCCTGCTCTGTCTCAGGGGACCACTTCCTGAATGATCGTGTGGTTGCAGGTAGGACCCTCACTCTTGGTTTGTAGTGAGGCTGAAGCAGAACCAGGTTATGATCTGCTTTCCCAAGCGCAGGCAGCGGGGTGGTTCTGTATGCGTCCTTAATGTTTGCATACAGTAGGTCAATAGTCCTATTTCCCCAAGTCTAGACATACAAGTCAGACTTCCACGGTACTCTCTACATGTGACCATAAGGACCCTACAAACCCAGACTAGTGCCCGGCATGCCAGTTCCATAATCTAACAGCACAGTGCCATTTCTTCTTTTCTGGGATCTCTAGTGCTGCCACCATGTGGATGCTGACAGAATTGCTTTCCTAGATAAACTGCTCAGACCTGCTGGGTTCACATGAGGATCACAAGACCCACAGGCTGTCCTAACAGCACCAAAACCAGCTGTGGGCAGGGTGCCAGTCCATTGTAGGGCACATTTTTAAACAATATTATTTCAACCTTTCCCCACTTTCGGACTCTCTAATTCTTTACATGCAAGGCCACTGGTACTTGTACTGGTGGCAGCCTTTCTAAATGTTTCCTTGAAACTCCCTGCACACCAGTTGTGTGGAGTTAACTCAGCAATAGTTGCCAGTCTGAGCTGAGCCCATGAAGGATGGAGGCTTTACACACATCAACTGGCCTTTTTTGTAATGATATGGAAGAATCAGACCTACTCACCAGGAGCCCGCAGGTTCATGGAGAACACAAACCGGGTTACAGCCATTATAGTTAAGGTCATGATGCTGGCGACTCCAAAGAAGAATCCCATTAATCCATAATACAAGCAGGAGCTGTCGCCCCCCAGCCAGCCATGGCTCCAGGCAGAGGTGATGGCCAGTGGGTACATGGAGATGGTCATCCCCACATCGGTGACAGCCAGGTTGACATTAAGCATTTCAGGTGGCTTCATCTTGGAGAACCTCTTCAAAGCAGTGACAAGAACCGAGAGGTTTCCCAAGACTGACATCACAGCTAAAGGGGGAATAAAAAAGAAACAGAAATTAATCTAGTTTCATTAAATCCACCAGTCCATTATGAAGTCCAAGTGTCTGTCACAGCAGCATCAGACATGAAGTGAGAACCAATGCTGAATGGGAAATCCGCCCCGGGGGCAACCAGCCCTACTCATCTGAGGCCAGTTTAGGGGCAACAATTCACCAAACTCCCAAGTCCACTTGCATCAGTTATTGGTCAATTCAAACAGCCTGAGTGGGGGGAAAGTCAGAGCATGTCATGTGACTGCCACACAATGAATGTTGCTAAGCAACATGGTGAAATGGGTGGGACTAATTGTAGTTTAAGGGCGGGGCTGGGGCAGAGTTTACTGCCATAACTGATAGAACTGTCACGTCACAATCTTACATGTCCTGATAAGGGCTGCCTGCTCGACAGAAGGGGTGGGGGGGGTCCCAGTACTAAGGTACAGCAGAAATGCTGGCTGGCAGAGGTCAGTATATCATCTCAGATAGATAGAGATAGATAGATATGAAAGACACTATATAACTAACAGATAGATAGATAGGTATGTAAGGCACTATATAATAGATAGATAGATAGATAGATAGATAGATAGATAGATAGATAGATAGATAGATAGATAGATAGATAAAAGGCACTATGAGATAGATAGATAGATAGATAGATAGATAGATAGATAGATAGATAGATAGATAGATAGATAGATAGATAGATAGATAGATATGAAAGGCACTATATAACAGATAGATAGATAGATATGAAAGGCACTATATAACAAATAGATAGATATGAAAGGCACTATATGATAGATAGATAGATCGACACTATATAACAGATAGATAGATACTGTAGATAGATATGAAAGGCACGATAGATAGATAGATAGATAGATAGATAGATAGATAGATAGATAGATAGATAGATAGATAGATAGATAGATAGATAGATAGATAGATAGATAGATTGGAACACTGGCCACTATGCGTGGTTCCTTACCCAGCCAGGAAGCCATAATAAAGGAAAGACATGGATGGATGGGCATCCAGACTGGGTTAGTTAGTTGTACCTTTCCCAGTTGGGAGGCCACTATGAGGTGTGGAAGGACACACATCCCGGCTGGGTTGGTTGTTGGTATCTTTCCCGGCCAGGAGACCATAACTGAAGGACAGAGGGAGGCTGCTTCCTCAGGCCTTATATCCCCCCTATACATGGGGTGGCAGCACCCTTTTGGCGGAGCTCCGCTTTGTACTCTGGCAGGCCATATTGGGAGTTGATCCTGTTTGGGGCCAGGAGGAGGTGCAGGGGGACAACCCCATTACTTTTGGGGCCTTCTGCTTGGCCAGGAATTGCTTCTGACATACACTGCTGTGGCACTGGAAGTACTCCTGGGTCCAGCATAAAAGAAGGTGCCCCCTCTACATCAGGAGTCATTGTCAGAAGGAGGTGGGCAATGCCTGCTAGTAGGAATGTGGAGGTGGAAATGGAAATGAAAGCAATGAAGTGAAACGGAACGAAACTGAATTGATTTATCTGGTGATAAAAACCTGTCGAATGTATTGTTTAAATTAAAAACTTCTTTCTTTGAACCCGTGCCTATGTGGTTTGGTTGTGTGTGGGTATTTGGGGTGCAGGTGCGCTCCCTACAGGTCACAAGAGATAGATGCAAGATGCGCCCCACGTGAATGTTTCGGCGGGTCCCGATCAATTAATCCCATCCTGAGTTCAGTCAATATGTGCCGATAAATTAATCGATCACCTCCTCCTGAGTCCAGCTGGCTTATCTAAAGATTTTCTTAAGATCCCCGTGAGCTGAGAGAAATTCAGGATTTACGCTTTTGTCTAATTAAGTGTAAGCCCCTTCTAATAAGAAACACCACGACTCCCAGCAGGAGAAAGTATGACGCTAAGGTGATAGCCCAGTGCTGCGGTGGGCTTTGAGAATCGCCTTTTGCTCACGGAGGTCACTTTGAGGACCACCCAGTTGCGTACCTGATTTGTATTTACTACAATGCGCAGTTTCAGTTACTGTAAGCGCTAATCGAGTGTGTGCGTGTGTCTTCAGTGTAAGGCCTCACTCTTGACCTCAAATTAATCGAGGACCACATCTCTGTCACATGTCCAGAGTACCGTGAAGTTCTTAGTCTGTCTAATCAACAGGCGTCACGTCGCCACCTTATGGAGCCATGGCACTCATCGTTCAGTTTTTTGCATTCACTTCTATATTTCATTTAGCGCTTCAGCTTTCATGTATTGATTGTAATTTTGTCACCAGAGGCCATCCGTCCATTTTTCAAACTGCCTATGCAATTCAGCAGAAAGGGAAGTGCAACGGACGCAAAGAAGGAAGGAGCCATCCCTCCAGGGGGCGCCAGTGCGTCAAACTCAACAACCGGGAATTGGGTATCGACAGCAAAGCAAGGGACGCACCCTGGACGGGACGCCGCTCCGTTTACTGTGCGCAGTCCTAAGAGCCGTTACATACACCGAGCAAATCAAAGAGACACGACCTCCGGTATATGCGAGATAGAAGAGTGAGAGAGAGATACGAAAGGCACTATATGGTATAGATAATGTGGATATAACATGCACTATATTGGATAGATAGATAGATAGATAGATCGATAGATAGATAGATAGATAGATAGATAGATAGATAGATAGATAGAAAATACAATATAGGGGGGGCACGGTGGCGCAGTGGTAGCGCACAGTCCAAAGACATGCAGGTTAGGTGGATTGGTGATTCTAACTTGGCCCTAGTGTGTGCTTGGTGTGTTTGTGTGTGTCCTGCGGTGGGTTGGCACCCTGCCCGGGATTGGTTCCTGCCTTGTGCCCTGTGTTTTCTGGGATTGGCTCCAGCAGACTCCCGTGACCCTGTGTTCGGATTCAGCGATTTGGAAAATGGATGGATGGATGAAAATACAATATATTAGATAGATAGATAGATAGATAGATAGATAGATAGATAGATAGATAGATAGATAGATAGATAGAAAGTACAATATATTAGATAGATAGATAGATAGATAGATAGATAGATAGATAGATAGATAGATAGATAGATAGATAGAAAGTACAATATATTAGATAGATAGATAGATAGATAGATAGATAGATAGATAGATAGATAGATAGATAGATAGATAGATAGATAGATAGATAGAAAGTACAATATATTAGATAGATAGATAGATAGATAGATAGATAGATAGATAGATAGATAGAAAGTACAATATATTAGATAGATAGATAGATAGATAGATAGATAGATAGATAGATAGATAGATAGATAGATAGATAGATAGATAGATGTAAAAGGCACTATATAGCAGATAGATAGATATGAATGGCACTATTTGATAGATAGATAGATAGATAGATAGATAGATAGATAGATAGATAGATAGATAGATAGATTGAAAAGGCACTATATATTAGAGAGACAGCAAAGACTCTATATTAAAATGACAGATATACGTTTGATATACGGTGCCAGGCTAACTCCATGATTTGATACACTTGTTTTATTTGTTGAAAAGCTACAGGAATTGTTTTCACAGAACTCATTTTTATTTTTGGAATATTTCGCCCTGGGAAAAATAAACAGAACGGCTTACTTGCTAATTGTTTTTATTGGGTCATGTTAAAAAAGACTAAATAGAATGCTTACGGTTTTCTCTAATAGCAAATTAAACGCTGAATTTGCATATTATTAACAGTACATTAAATCCAATCGAAATTTTTCGGGAATTTTGTGGTATTAATGACGACTAATGATTAATGATTTATGTACAATTGAAAATTAATTTCTAGTGGCAAAATGTGACTATAAGCAAGAAATGTGTAATTGTTTCCATATGATAGATAGATGGATGTACAGTATGTAAATAGGATTCTAATTGTAATATAACTTTAAATTAAAGTCGGTTTAAAATACATTCAATAATCAAATCTTCTCCGCGGAGAATCCCGCTGAGACCGGAGCGGCGCTCGCTCGTTTTGAATTCAGCTCGCCGAAGTTCAGGAGTATTCCGCTGTGTTTTTAAAGATTCATTAAAAAGTTATCATCATTTGGGGTATCTAAAACTTGTCAAACTGTACTCCTGTGACGGGATAAACGTTTGTCAGTCCATTCAGTAACGCGGCTAACATTTAAGAACATTTTGTGATCTTACGGGTTTGGCACAATTTGGACAATTTACCCAAATCGTTAGTAGTTTGTGGAAGCGAGCTCAAAAATAAAAAGCGATGTAGACACAAAAAGATATTATCACCAGACCGTATGAAGCCTTTATTAAGCCACCTGCCTTTTTATAAACTCGTTGGTTTGCTGTTTCGGGTCGCATGGAGGACCTTATCCGGACGGGACGCGTGTAGGGCTCAGTGGTGCTCGCAGCCTCACTGGATGTGCCCCAGTTGAGCGCCGACTACTTAAGAGCTGCTGAAGAAGGAATGCTAGCACAAGTGGTCAGCACTGCTCAGTATCCCCCGAGTGTTTTGTTCGTTTTGAAAGTCGATATTAAATGACAGCATACTGCAGAACTGAATCGCCATACGGGACGCTGGAGCCGTGAGCGGCCGCGCTATCGACTACGCCATATCGTGCCACCTGTTTTGTTCATTTATACCTCGGTTCAGAGTTAATTATAATTGTTTCCCCTGTTAACACGCCTGTGAAGCACTCTCTCCGGCGACTTGAGCCCCTCAGGCACTTCAGCTTCGCATCGCGAACTCCCTTCAGTATTTAGTTGTATTCTCTATTCGATATTTCACACTGAACAAACCGACCATCTCGATGACAATTTAGGCAACCGGCCACCGCGTCTCGACGTTTGACTCACCAACTAGTAGGAGGAACGTCCCGGCCCCGTAGTCCACTCCGGGGGACAGCTTGGACACGTATTTGTCCTCGTCCATCGCTTATCGATACGGAAAACTAGAGCCGTTATCCTGCGCATCTCTCGGACGGTACTGATGAAGGCTCGCCTCTTCGTCTTCCTCCGCCCATTTTAGTCCGCGGGAGGGGCTGACATTCTTCTGCCTCCGCTTTTTAGTCGTCTTAAAGTAAAGAAAAGAACGTGGGGACAAACAGGCGAGCCGATCACGGAGTGTCCGCAGAAAAGTCACATGGCTGGGCAAAGTCGAGGGGCGAGGACATCAAGACGATGCCAGTCATAGTGCGCCAACTGCTGCGCCACGCTAAAGAGGCAATTTATGAATCTGTTTACTGACTCTCCGGCCCCTCGATAGTCAGAGGGCTTTGCTATATTATATATAATCATAACAATTACAAAAATGACGACGGCAACAGGAGATACGGTCCAGCTCATTCATCTTACTGTTTTTCTATGTTATGTCATGTTGTGTTATGTAATGTAATGCTATGCCATCATAAGTTATAGTATGTTCTGTTACGTAACTTTATAATATGAAATGTTATACTATGCTTTGTTTTGTTATGTTATAAGTCATCTTGTGTTGTGTTATGTTATAACTTGCTGTGTTATGTTGCATTATGCTATTTTATGTTATGTTATGTGAGTAACTTCACGCTGTCTTATGTTGTCCTGTACTTTCCTTTGTTATGCTATCCATCCATTCATTATCCAACCCGCTATATCCTAACTACAGGGTCACGGGGGTCTGCTGGAGCCAATCCCAGCTAACAAAGGGCGCAAGGCAGGAAACAAACCCCGGGCAGGGCGTCAGCCCACCGCAGGGCACACACACACACACACACACCAAGCACAATTGAGGATCGTCAATACACCTAACCTGCATGTCTTTGGACTGTGGGAGGAAACCCACGCAGACACGGGGAGAACATGCAAACTCCACGCAGGGAGGACACGGGAAGCGAACCTCAGGTCTCCTTACTGATGTTATGCTATGTTATGTAATCTGACACAATGTCATGTCTTGTTAAGTTAGACTTTGCTATCCTTTTATGTTGCGTTATGTTATTGTCTGTTATCTTCTGTAGCTTTACACTATCTCATGTTATACTATGCTTTATTTTTTATGTTATGTTATACTTTCCTATCCCATGTCATGTTATGTAACTTTATGCTATATTATGTTATGTTATATTTTGCTATCCCATGTTATTTTGTGCTATATTATGTTATGCACCTTTACACTATGTTATGTTATGCTATGTTTTCCTATCACCCTGCCTGGGGTTTGTTTCCTGCCTTGCGCCCTGTGTTGGCTGGGATTGGCTCCAGCAGACCCCTGGGACCCTGTAGTTAGGATATAGCGGGTCGGATAATGGATGGATGGATGATGACATTATATAATAGACAGATAGATATGAAAGGCACTATATAACAGATAGATAGATAGATAGATAGATAGATAGATAGATAGATAGATAGATAGATAGATAGATAGATAGATAAAGAAAGGCACTATATAATAGATAGATAGATAGATAGATAGATAGATAGATAGATAGATAGATAGATAGATAGATAGATAGATAGATAGATAGATATGAAAGGCACTATGTGATAGATAGATAGATAGATAGATAGATAGATAGATAGATAGATAGATAGATAGATAGAGTGGTGTGAAAAACTATTTGCCCCCTTCCTGATTTCTTATTCTTTTGCATGTTTGTCACACAAAATGTTTCTGATCATCAAACACATTTAACCATTAGTCAAATATAACACAAGTAAACACAAAATGCAGTTTGTAAATGGTGGTTTTTATTATTTAGGGAGAAAAAAAAATCCAAACCTACATGGCCCTGTGTGAAAAAGTAATTGCCCCCTGAACCTAATAACTGGTTGGGCCACCCTTAGCAGCAATAACTGCAATCAAGCGTTTGCGATAACTTGCAATGAGTCTTTTACAGCGCTCTGGAGGAATTTTGGCCCACTCATCTTTGCAAAATTGTTGTAATTCAGCTTTATTTGAGGGTTTTCTAGCATGAATCGCTTTTTTAAGGTTATGCCATAGCATCTCAATTGGATTCAGGTCAGGACTTTGACTAGGCCACTCCAAAGTCTTCATTTTGTTTTTCTTCAGCCATTCAGAGGTGGATTTGCTGGTGTGTTTTGGGTCATTGTCCTGTTGCAGCACCCAAGATCGCTTCAGCTTGAGTTGACGAACAGATGGCCGGACATTCTCCTTCAGGATTTTTTGGTAGACAGTAGAATTCATGGTTCCATCTATCACAGCAAGCCTTCCAGGTCCTGAAGCAGCAAAACAACCCCAGACCATCACACTACCACCACCATATTTTACTGTTGGTATGATGTTCTTTTTCTGAAATGCTGTGTTCCTTTTACGCCAGATGTAACGGGACATTTGCCTTCCAAAAAGTTCAACTTTTGACTCATCAGTCCACAAGGTATTTTCCCAAAAGTCTTGGCAATCATTGAGATGTTTCTTAGCAAAATTGAGACGAGCCCTAATGTTCTTTTTGCTTAACAGTGGTTTGCGTCTTGGAAATCTGCCATGCAGGCCGTTTTTGCCCAGTCTCTTTCTTATGGTGGAGTCGTGAACACTGACCTTAATTGAGGCAAGTGAGGCCTGCAGTTCTTTAGACATTGTCCTGGGGTCTTTTGTGACCTCTCGGATGAGTCGTCTCTGCGCTCTTGGGGTAATTTTGGTCGGCCGGCCACTCCTGGGAAGGTTCACCACTGTTCCATGTTTTTGCCATTTGTGGATAATGGCTCTCACTGTGGTTCGCTGGAGTCCCAAAGCTTTAGAAATGGCTTTATAACCTTTACCAGACTGATAGATCTCAATTACTTCTGTTCTCATTTGTTCCTGAATTTCTTTGGATCTTGGCATGATGTCTAGCTTTTGAGGTGCTTTTGGTCTACTTCTCTGTGTCAGGCAGCTCCTATTTAAGTGATTTCTTGATTGAAACAGGTGTGGCAGTAATCAGGCCTGGGGGTGGCTACGGAAATTGAACTCCGGTGTGATACACCACAGTTAGGTTATTTTTTAACAAGGGGGCAATTACTTTTTCACACAGGGCCATGTAGGTTTGGATTTTTTTTCTCCCTAAATAATAAACACCATCATTTAAAAACTGCATTTTGTGTTTACTTGTGTTATATTTGACTAATAGTTAAATGTGTTTGATGATCAGAAACATTTTGTGTGACAAACATGCAAAAGAATAAGAAATCAGGAAGGGGGCAAATAGATAGATAGATAGATAGATAGATAGATAGATAGATAGATAGATAGATAGATAGATAGATAGATAGATAGATAGATAGATAGATAGATAGATAGATAGATAGATAGATAGAGTGGTGTGAAAAACTATCTATCTATCTATCTATCTATCTATCTATCTATCTATCTATCTATCTATCTATCTAGACCTAACTATTTTACATTACAGCGAGTAATTAACCATAGTAAAATGTAATAAATTGAAAGTAAATTATGTTTCATGTTGCGTTAGAGATATTTGTTGCATTATACATTTTCGTTCTTTTTGGCTTTGAAATTAACATGCAAATACTTTTTAAAATTACACTTTTATTGTAAAACTTCAGTAAAAACAATATTTTGAATTAATGTTTTGTCAATATCGCATTGAATTTTGATTCTGTGTTTGGACTTACATCGTGAAAACGCAAGGTATAACTGCCCGTGATTGAATATCATTTCTGTCTCTTTAATAAATAAACCAACTTTTTCAAATGTTTGTCCCTGTGATTTGTTAATTGTATTTGCAAAAGCTATTCTAACGGGAAACTGTAAACGTTTTAATATGAATGGCTTATCAAGATCTCCTTTGGTGTCTAATGTCATTAGTGAAGATGGACTACATTACCTTTCTTGTTGCCTGTTAAAATTTTACATGTCAGAATTGTTTGACCAATTTTGAATACAACTGATCTTGTCCTATTGCATAGCCCATCACTCAGACATCAATTACGCAATAACATTACGATACATCCTTCTTTCAACAGTAATTCGACCGGTGGAAGACTGTTCCATCATAGTCTATTGATACGCATTTAACTAATTTGCTGTAACCGATCGACAATTTTCACGTTAATTCGTTTGACTTCCTCGTTTCTCACTGCTAGGATTGCCCGTCTACTCATTTCTTCTGTTGATAACCCTTCGGGATGAAATTCTTCAATAAGATTTGGACATAATAAGACTTCTTTTATTGGGGACTTAAAGTAAGGAAAATGTAAAAATGTATAAGAGCGCAGGAAGTGTGTCTGACAAAAGCATTCACACCAATGAGAGGTGAGAGGACCGCGGGCATGGGCCGTGAACTGGAAATGTGGAGAGGAGAGCGGGACTTGAAAAAATCTTTTGGAAAAAGTCTTGTTTAAAGATTTTCTATTATAATAGAGAGATATGTTAAAATGTATAGAGAACTTAATTTAAGACATCTCAAAAACGAATTTCACATATCTTAGAAAGTAAATTATATTTTAAGATACCAGAAATTCATTTTGAGATATCTCTAAATGTTAATTTGGCTTGCCATATAAGTCAGGGATCCTGTCGTAAACGATGTGATAAAACTCCAGTTTGGATGGAGATCGTTTTCGTTTAAAAGCTTCATTTTTAAAAGCAAATGTCTTAGTGTGGACATAACCTAAGCCTAACCTAACCTTAAGAATAGGGGAAAAATAGGGAACATCCCCTTTGTTAGGAAGAACAATATCTTGAGTAAACTGACAATGGAGGAAAGATCTATTTCTCAAAATTTCCAAATCCACTCAAAAAACTGTGTCAATGGTATCCAATGCTCTATGTGTGGGATGATCTATATAGGAGAAATTAAAAATTCATTGAAAGAGAGATTTGTGCAACATCTCAGACTTGTAGAAAATCAAATAAAAAACAGCATTTTACGTGCATTTTGCACTACAAGGTCATAAATGTCTTATGTTTGGTCTGCAACAGCAATCAGACTGGAAAAAAAACAAGGAGGTTTGAAACAGAGAAGAACTGGATAAGAACCATGAATACCCAATACCCATTGGGATTAAAAGAAAAATACAATTAACTGGGGGAATTTAGGATTACCAATTAGGAATTATTAATTATGGATTATTAATTATTTAAAGAAAGGCTGTGTCTCTTCAGAGTGTCCACTCATCCATTTTTCAAACCCAGTATACCCCGAGTAGAGTTGCAGGGAAGCTGAAATCCATCCCAGCAAGCATGGGGCGGAAAGCAGGAACAACCCTTGAATTGGGGCCAGTCCATCACAGAGTGAACGCACAAAGTCAAACACATCAGGGCCGATTTAACATTCACTGGCCCACCTAATATGCGTGTCTCCAGACTGTGTGAGGAAACGGTATCACCCAGGGGTCCCCAACTCTGGTCCCGGAGGACCCCAGTGGCTGCAGCTTTTCATTCTAACCCTTTTCTTAATTAGTGACCTGTTTTTTGCTGCTAATTAACTTCTGTTGAACTGAACTGTGTTTCAGCAATCGGGTCATTTCAAAGGGACTGTGGCCACCTCGTTCCCCAGACCTGTCACCTTCTGGATTTCTTCCTTTGGGGAGCGCTGAAAGGAACAGTGTGTGCGAACAAGCCTCGAACACTGGAACAATTACAGCGAAACATTGAACGGGAAACTGCTGCCATCACCCCTACAATGCTTGCGGATACCTTTGCCAATATGGAGCGTGTGTTTGCAAGAAGGAGGCGATCATGTCCAACACCGAATGTGATTGGATCGTTTACACATCCATTAAGGTACGCACTGTAATTATTATCGTTTCTATTCCTTTATTATTACGTGAGTAACACATCATAACCCATTAGAATCTCCCTGTACTTGCATTATCATTTAAAGCAAGTTAAATACAAATGGCTCTTTTTGTGCCATGTTCCTATTGTCTGATTATTTTTCCGCCATTGTTACAAAAGGGATGGGTATTGACTCTAGCATCAAAAAAGGAGACATCCCAGGTGGAGAAAGTGTGCCCCTGGTAAATACAGGCCTGCAGATGGACTGTCACCCTGTCCAGGGTTTGTTCCTGCCTTGCACACCAAGCTCGCTGGGATAGGCTCCAGCACCCCAAAGAGATCCTGGTGTTGACGAAGAAGGTTAGAAAAATGACAAGACATGGCAATAAAGTGCAAATACTTTCTGAATCCTATTTATAATTGAACAAGTCCCTACCATGAGCTGCCACGCTACAATACGACAGGTCGAGAGTCACAGGAGCCAACACCCCCAGTGACACTGGTCTACCTTAAGCAGGTTAGGAAATGACATGGAATGGCGGACTATGGCGGCGTGCACAGACGCAGCGGCTTGGTGCTTTTTCTTCCTAGATTCCGTTGTACAGTGTCTCATTGCTACAATGACAATAAAGATTTTGATTGATGACACTTATTTGTGAACAATGTGGCCAACATTGTCATCCCTCCATGACTAAACACCTGTGCCCATTTTTATCAAGTATCTCAGAATTACTCCTATGCATTGCACTAAAACTCTGACTAGGGTAAGAATTTGTCCTACCTCAGAGTAGAACATGAGAAGTAGACATGAAGCGTCCTACACACACTCCTGGTTAAGAGTACAAGTAAGGAGTAAGAGTTCTATGTAGCCCTTTTACTGTCTAGCCGGGGTTTTTTGGTGGGACTTCCCTCTCTAGTGACATTTATTTAATTTATTGGATCTCTCTGGTGCTTTGAACTCCTCTTAGTTAATGACAAAAAAGGGGTCTGACTGCAAGTTTTACTAAAGAACATAACAAGCTAACCATTCAAATTAAGAAAAGGCTGGTCATGGAAGTGAAGTGCATAAACCAGATCAGTAAAATCCAGCAGCTTTGCATTGGGCATCTGGAGTAATGGCCAAAACACCTACACCTTTTACAATCAAATGTCAGCTTTTTGCCTTTGGTTAAGACCTTGTTAAAATAAATTCAAATTATATTTGAATAGCGACATTCGATCTTATAGCCCTACAGTCAGACTTAACAGGTGTTGTGCATTTGGGGAGTTACTCTAAACATTAAAGTCTCAAAAACTGTTCCAAAAAAGCCACACAAGAAGACGGATCTGTCACCCTTCAGGCTTATAGTATACGACAATTGGCCATCAAAGAATCTTTAGAAAAATAAAACATTTATTTCATCAAAAAGAAGCATGAAAGAGCCCAACAGGCCTTCACAAAATAGATAATCCAATGGTGAACAAGTCCAAAAATCGCAAATCCAAAGAGTGAGGTCAAAAACAGAACAAAGTGGTCAAAAATCCAGTAATACAATCCAAACTATTTGTTCCCTCGGCCTTGAAAGAGCTGAGGACAGTCCTTTGATAGTGATGGACAGGTGGCCCCGCCTGTTAGGGAAGCACCCACTGTGGTACCCGGCTGGGGTTCATGCCCGGCCGGGATGCCCAGGAGGACCGGAGGAGGGCTTGTGCCTCCTCCAGAACACGAGGGGGCGTCCGCCCTGGTTGCTTTGGGGGCCACGGGTACAGAGCTTGGAAGCTCTACCCTGTAGGGGCCTGTGGTTTCCGCCAGGGGGTGCCCCGATGCCTTGGGAGCTCTGGACCTCAGCACTTCCGCCACACCCGGAAGTGCTGGGGGGAAGAGGATTGGGGACACCCGGAGGACTTCCAGATACACCGCCAGAGCTTCCGCCACACAGGAGTGTGGCTACAGAAGCTCCTCAGGATGCACGTGGAGTCCATCTGGGGTGTATAAAAGGGGCCACCTCCCTCCAGTCATTGGCAAGACTCGGGTGGAAATGGACGAAGCTTGGTGGAGAGGAGTGGAGGCGGACCAGAGACTGAGAAGGTATTGTGTTGTGTGGCCAAGGACTTGAGGGGTGATTGGTGCTGCGGCACTGGGTGTGTGCACTTCTGATATTGTAAATATTGTAAATAAACGTGTGTGTGGTGAAACCAACATGTCTACCTGTCTGTGTCCGGGCTGTTCCCCACACCACAAACCACAAGAAACATAGTAGAACGAGCACAAACACAAAGAAATTAAATAATACACAATAATACACAATAGTTTGCATGTTCTCCCCGTGTCTGCGTGGGTTTCCTCCCACAGTCCAAAGACATGCAGGTTAGGTGCATTGGAGATCCTAAATTGTCCTTAGTGTGTGTGCTTGGTGTGTGGGTGTGTGTGCCCTACGGTGGGCTGGCGCCCTGCCTGGGATTTGTTCCTGCCTTGCGCTCTGTGTTGGCTGGGATTGGCTCCAGCAGACCCCCGTGACCCTGTGTTCAGATTCAGCGGGTTGGAAAATGGATGGATGGAAAATACTATCACAAACAAATGAATCAGTCAGTCAGTCAGTCAGTCAGTCAGTCATTCTCCAACCCGCTATATCCGAACACAGGGTCGCAGGGGTCAATCCCAGCCAACACAGGGCGCAAGGCAGGAACAAATCCCAGGCAGGGCGCCAACTCACCGCAGACAAATGAATCAAACCTGAGCAAGAAAAAAGACATCAAAAATGGGGAAGAACCCTGGCAGAAACAAATACAACAGGTATGCTGTGGCCTGAAATCATAGCACAGCGCTGCTCTGTGCCAAGGTGGCAAGCTGGTTCAAGGCAGACAGTGACCTTAATCTGCATGATGAAATGGCCAGTTAAGCATTTGCACTGTCTGCGTGGGTATGTGTCATGAAACGGATCTGTTCTGCATGATGCTGGTCAGAAGTACAAGGCTGCTTGGTTTTTCTTTGCCGATTACGTATTCATGTCTAATGCAGTTTGTCTACTTAAGCTGTGTATATCCTGACTGACAGCGTTCTTTATAGCTAATGTGATGTATACTCCATAGTACTAGAGGTGATTCAGCCAACACTGGAGCACTAATGGCACCCCAAATTAGCACAGAGTATCTGAAACAAAGAGCTACTTTCTCCAGCTGTCCTCACATGCAGACTTTCCACTGTGGACTGAAGTCTGGCAGAGCTTGTTAACCTGCTGCTTATTCTCCCCACCTAGGATGAGCTGGCCAAGTCAGAAGTCATTGCAGGTTCAAATCCCTTCCTGATCAAGTCAATGTGGAAACCCTATGGACCCTATAGAAGGTTAGAGCTACACAGCTGATTGCATCAGAGTCGATGCTTTTAAAAACCTCTGATCAATAGATGGTATAAAGCTTAAGCTTCAGAAATGTTGGTCAAAACAGCCAGAGGTGGAAAAGAAGAATCGACATTCTACCAAATCAATGAAGCTACGGCTTAACTGCCAGATAGAAGCTGTGAACGTCAGGACCTCAGACGGGGCGCACCCGCTGTTTCTGTGGTGATGTGAAGTTTCTCCAACAGGTAAGGAGCGAAGTGTGTCACTCATTTTATATAGTCCTGTGTGTTCATGGAGGTTTAACCAACGCTTACAACTATGTGGTCCAAGGCTTTGCCATTAATTAATCTTTATTTTGTATAGCATCTTATTCTGCAAGCTCCATCACAGGATGATGAATAAAGTTAACTAGAAAGAAATAATGAGGCCGACCACAGACAGCCTCTGTACACATTTAGACAGATCTGTGTCGCCCTCTACTGGTAAGTCTCTGCCTAAGCCTGTACTATAGGCACTATATAATAGATAGATAGATAGATAGATAGATAGATAGATAGATAGATAGATAGATAGATAGATAGATAGATAGATAGATAGATGTGAAAGACACTATATAATAGATAGATAGATAGATAGATAGATAGATAGATAGATAGATAGATAGATAGATAGATAGATAGATAGATAGATGTGAAAGACACTATATAATAGATAGATAGATAGATAGATAGATAGATAGATAGATAGATAGATAGATAGATAGATAGATAGATAGATAGATAATGAAAGGCACTATATAATAGATAGATAGATAGATAGATAGATAGATAGATAGATAGATAGATAGATAGATAGATAGATAGATAGATAGATGTGAAAGACACTATATAATAGATAGATAGATAGATAGATAGATAGATAGATAGATAGATAGATAGATAGATAGATAGATAGATAGATAGATAGATAGATAGATAATGAAAGGCACTATATAATAGATAGATAGATAGATAGATAGATAGATAGATAGATAGATAGATAGATAGATAGATAGATAGATAGATAGATAGATAGATAGATAATGAAAGGCACTATATAATAGATAGATAGATAGATAGATAGATAGATAGATAGATAGATAGATAGATAGATAGATAGATAGATAGATAGATAGATAGATAGATAGATAGATAGATAATGAAAGGCACTATATAATAGATAGATAGATAGATAGATAGATAGATAGATAGATAGATAGATAGATAGATAGATAGATAGATAGATAGATAATGAAAGGCACTATATAATAGATAGATAGATAGATAGATAGATAGATAGATAGATAGATAGATAGATAGATAGATAGATAGATAGATAGATAGATAGATAATGAAAGGCACTATATAATAGATAGATAGATAGATAGATAGATAGATAGATAGATAGATAGATAGATAGATAGATAGATAGATAGATAGATAGATAGATAGATAGATAGATAATGAAAGGCACTATAATAATAGATAGATAGATAGATAGATAGATAGATAGATAGATAGATAGATAGATAGATAGATAGATAGATAGATAGATAGATAGATAGATAATGAAAGGCACTATATAATAGATAGATAGATAGATAGATAGATAGATAGATAGATAGATAGATAGATAGATAGATAGATAGATAGATAATGAAAGGCACTATAGATAGATAGATAGATAGATAGATAGATAGATAGATAGATAGATAGATAGATAGATAGATAGATAGATAGATAGATAATGAAAGGCACTATATAATAGATAGATAGATAGATAGATAGATAGATAGATAGATAGATAGATAGATAGATAGATAGATAGATGTGAAAGACACTATATAATAGATAGATAGATAGATAGATAGATAGATAGATAGATAGATAGATAGATAGATAGATAGATAGATAGGACTGAACGACACTATATAATAGATAGATAGATATTTAAATAAACTTTATTGTAGCCAATAATAGAAACTCACCAACATATCAATATGAACAGTTAATAATGATAGACAATTTCTCAATAAATAAACAGTAAAGAGTATATCTGATTTCTGTGAATAACCAAGTTAACTCAGTTAATAACTTAGTAAATGCACTCATTACCTGAGACTGGTCACCTGTAAACTGGTACATTAAGTAAATCAAAAGAACAATCGACCAGTTAGTGGGTAACTGATGTTATATATTATTTGAAACTGGAAAAAAATCTAATTCTCAGTTAGAGGATCTGTGGAGAACTTTTTCAAAACCTGGCAGGATCTAATCAATAACATTTTAGAATAAGCATTTAAATTGAGGAAGTAGGTTCTCTCCCCTCTTTTACTCCATTTATCTTTATTCATTTATTAATTTATCTATTTACTTATTTTTACTAGCTTAAAGTTTTCCTCTGCTGGCCTAGCTCTCTTTCTCAGGGGTGGGGTTGATTTGTTTCAAACCTATTTTTGTAAAACTTGAGTTATTTGTACGGAATGTTTTTGATTTTAATAAAATCAATAAAATCAAAAAAAAAACAAAAACAAATTAACCAATCACATTAACAATGCACCCCCTCCTTCTCTGTGTTACCATTCAATTACCAGCCTACCCCCTGCAGGTCACACTGAACGCTGCCACTCTCTTACTCTTTCTTACGTTTCTTTAATTAAATGTAATGAGAGGGTCAATCAAATGCTGCCTGTCTGTGACTGCTTCCCTTAGGGACCTTGTGGGTTCTTCAAAAAGTTACAAAGTGTAAATTTATCTTTCAGTGCATTTTTGTTGACACTTTGCCCCTGTGAAAGCGCCAGGGGCTATATTTCATGGCAAGTTGTTAAACCTGACAACAGAAATTAATTTTCAAACATATGAAACTGGCACATGTAGCCAGCCAGCGTCTCACTGACTCCCTTTAACTAAAGTGCGCTCACATGTGGCAGAAAAAAAAATCAATTAAAAGTGAGCAGGTTAACCACTTTAGTGCTGGCACTCGTCTGTTGACCTTTCTGACACCTGCCATGGCAACAGAATGGATGGCACTACCATCTCCCAATACTTGGACCCATACTGATTCCCAGGTGTGGTGTGGGGCTGGCACGGCCCCCAGGTTCACATAAACTGACCACCTCTGATTAACCTAAGATCATCATAGTCTTAAATTACAATTAGATAGATAGATAGATATGAAAAACACTAAACAATGGTGAGACAGGAATATAGAGAGATGTGAAAGGCACTATATAATAGATAGACTGTTTTATATTTTAAACACTTTTTTACCCCTAGTTTATGGTTGCGTCCTTAAAATTTGTAATTTTTTGAAGAACCCACAAGTCATATTGTGCCTTTAACATCTATCTATCTATTATATAGTTCCTTTCATTTCTATCTATCTATTATATAGTGCCTTTCACATCTATCTATCTATCTATCTATGTATCATAAAGAATTATATAGTGCCTTTCATATCTATCTATCTATGTATCATATAGTGCCTTTCATATCTATCTATCTATCATAAAGAATTATATACTGTAGTGCCTTTCGTATCTATCTATCTATCTATTATATAGTGCCTTTCATATCTATCTATCTATCTATCTATCTATTATATAGTGCCTTTCATATCTATCTATCTATCTATCATATAGTGCCTTTCATATCTATCTATCTGTGGTCGGCCTCATTATTCTTTCTAGTTAACTTTATTCAGCATCCTGTGATGGAGCTTGTAGAATAAGATGCTATACAAACTAAAAATTAATTAATGGCAAAGCCTTGGACCACATAGTTGTAAGCGTTGGTCAAACCTCCATGAACACACAGGACTATATAAAATGAGCGGCACACTTCGCTCCTTACCTGTTGGAGAAACTTCACATCACCACAGAAACAGCGGGTGTGCCCCGTCTGAGGTCCTGACGTTCACAGCTTCTATCCGGCAGTTAAGCCGTAGCTTCATTGATTTGGTAGAATGTCGATTCTTCTTTTCTACCTCTAGCTGTTTTGACCAACATTTCTGAAGCTTAAGCTTTATGCCATCTATTGATCAGAGGTTTTTAAAAGCATCAACTCTGATGCAATCAGCTGTGCAGCTCTCACCTTCTATAGGGTCCATAGGTAGCGTGATCAGTCATCTATGTCGGTTTCGAAACATTACGATAGGGCAGCAACAAATGGCAGAATATTGGCAAACAACAGACTTCAGTCTTTGTCGCCTTGTAAACGTGGGCACGTGACCCAGCCACGGCGCGTGTTAAGTCTCTGCAGACCCCCCGAGCGATAGGGGGCGCGCGCGAGTCTCTCGAGGGACGGTTTCACCTCGCTGCCTCTCTTTCCTCTGCAGGTTTACCGGAAGCGAAGGGGCCATATTGGTGCAGAGTTCTGTTTACTGCAGGTTTTGGTGACCAGGCTGCCGCTTTTTTGCAAGCAAGATGCCGCGGATTATGATTAAAGGAGGCGTTTGGCGCAACACCGAGGTAAGGGACGTTCGGAAGAAGCGAGACGCCGTGTGGGGTTTGATTACAACATTCCGCTGTCGTGTGTCGCACCAGGCTGTTTAAGCAGGAGGGCTGGCAGCCTCGTCGGTTGCAGTGCCACATTGCCAGCGGTGTATAAAGTAAAGCGAATGGACCTTTTTGTAGAGCTACCTGATTTAATCAGTTTAAACTGCAGATTTCGTTTGTTCTGCTTGATTTATTGAGCGCTGTACCACCGCAGAGGTTTTCTCAGGGTGTACTTTATTAGGCTGTTTATTTGGCTGCTCTTTTCATTCATGCGCCCGTTTTTCCTGGCGCCTTTTGTTATTTGTTCGTTTTCAAGTTAATTTATTTATTTCTGTGATATTCGGTGCTAGTTTCATTTCGTGATTGTACCCCGTAATTAGCTGCTGTACTCCTGAGCAGTACCTTACTGTATCCGGTGGCACCCCTGGGCACCTGGCTGATATGGCCATTGTTGTGCCTGGACATCTTTGAGCATTGAGTGATATGTCGATTGTGTTAATGTGGCATAAATAACAGATCGCTAACACAAAACAATGTTGCCTTTTCCTTGCTGCCCTCCAGTGAAATATGTGACCAGTTCCTTTAGTGGCAAGATGTTGATGGGTTTTCATGCATGCGTTTCAGATACCCTCCACAACATTTTAATGGCATTCAACCCAGGGCTTTGACCAGGCCAGTCCAGAACTCTCCATTTCTTCTTTGTGAGACATGTGGATTTGCTAGTGTATTTTGGGTCATTATCATTTTGCAAAGTAAAATTATGGTTTGACTTCTACTATTGGACAGATGGCCTCACATTCTTCTCAGTACACTTTGCAGAATTCATAGTTGATTCGATTACTGCAAGCTGCCCAATACTTGAGGCAGCAAAGCAACCCCAGACAAGCCAGACACAATCAGAGACCTGGAGGCCTCAGCCAGCTAGCCACCTCTTCCCTACTGGCCACTCTACAGCTGTGTCAGTACTGGGCCAGCCAATCAAATGAAAAGACTCTTCTACTCAATGACTCCAGTGCTGCTTTATCTGAGATGACTTTTCCAATGGCAAGCAAACATCTTGGTAGTAGAGAAATGGCACTAAGTGCCACATGAGGATACCAAGAAGAGTAACCAAATGGCAGAGGATCAGTTAGAGTTTATAAATATATTTTAGTACTAATGGCTAGCCACAGCCAATTAGCAGCTCTAGTCAGGGTATGCTAAACTGAAGTCGTGATTTAACACTAGAATTACCAAAGCCTATGAAAAAACTCATAAATCTTTCCAACCTTAAATCCCTTTGCACCTCTCCGTCAGCATCTTTTGTCTTTTAATTGTGTTGATAAGCAGCCTGCTATCACTTTCCCCCCACCACCGCACAAAGTTTTCTCAGCTCAGGTCTGTTTACCTGCCTGTCAGTTACTTAGAGCTGTATAGAGTAAATACTATATTGTTATTTGGAACACATGCATTTCATGTGTGTTCCATATCTGCAACAATCTATGTAAACACATCGTTAAAACAGAAACATTTTTCATGTTTTGGTAATAATTGACAAAATGTAGACATGAAGTGTATAATGTGTGAAGCCTGAAGTCCAAATATCAAATAAACACTTTCACAAAAGGTACAAGGGCAGCACGGTGGCGCAGTGGTAGCGCTGCTGCCTCGCAGTAAGGAGACCTGGGTTCACTTCCCGGGTCCTCCCTGCGTGGAGTTTGCATGTTCTCCCCGTGTCTGCGTGGGTTTCCTCCCACAGTCCAAAGACATGCAGGTTAGGTGGATTGGCGATTCTAAATTGTCCCCAGTGTGTCCTTGGTGTGTGGATGTGTGTGTGTGTCTTACGGTGGGTTGGCACCCTGCCTGGGGTTTGTTCCTGCCTGTGTTGGCTGGGATTGACTCCAGCAGACCCCTGTGACAAAGTGTGTTGAAGTTGGAACGTGACATCAGAATCTTTGTTTACTATCAACATGAGACGCCAAGCCGCTTTGGAGATCCAACAGGATCGATGTGAGTGCTTTCCATGTTTGATGAATGGTTCAATGTGGTGAAGCAAATCATCAAACTTAAATGCTGACATACAAATGTGCTCATGGTGGTTTTCTTCATCTATTTCTCGCATGAGCAATACCAGCGTCGCATATTCCCCATTGTAATGACACAATATACTTTAAAGGCCTAGGATACCATCGTCTTCTCTACCATGTACGGAAGCATATTTGAGCCACAGAGGAAAAAAAAATTGGGACACAGTGAAGGAAAAAAAGGTCTGTTTCATAAGTAAAATGGAAAGTTTATTTGGGCATTAAAGTAGAACATTGTAAATGTCATCTTAAAGCCAACCCAGTTAATCGCTGCGTACCTCTGGGGGCTTCCACTTGCGCTGACAGCAGGGGCAGGCAGCGATTGCCACACAGAACACATTCTACTACTTCTTCTTTTGGCTGCTCCCGTTAGGGGTTGCCACAGCGGATCATCTTGTTCCATATCTTTCTGTCCTCGTCTTCTTGCTCTGTCACCCCCATCACCTGCATGTCCTCTCCCACCACATCCATAAACCTCCTCTTAGGCCTTCCTCTTTTCATTTTTCCTGGCAGCTCACCATCCTTTTCCCAATGTACTCGGCATCTCTCCTCTGCACATGTCCAAACCAATTGCAATCTCGCCACTCTGACTTTGTCTCCCATTACATTTATGATATGCCATCTCTCTGCACATTTAGAATCCTTAGATTTACACTTGATATCAGTTTCATGATGAAATGTGTTAACGCAGTGTTTCCCAAACTCAGTCCTGGGGACCTACTGTGGCTGCAGGTTTTTGTTCCAACCAGCCTCTGTTTTAAATTGGATTCCTAGGCTTATTAAGTGAACTGTTATTTCCCAAGTGCTGTGTTTTGAGAACAATATAGAAATTGGAAAACTTAAGATTGGTGAAAAAAAAAATTATTTACAGTGTGGCAAAAAAGTATTTAGTCAGCCACCAATTGTGCAAGTTCTCCCACTTAAAAAGATGAGAGAGGCCTGTAATTTTCATCATAGGTATACCTCAACTATGAGAGACAAAATGAGAAAAAAAAATCCAGAAAATCACATTGTCTGATTTTTGAAGAATTTATTTGCAAATTATGGTGGAAAAAAAGTATTTGGTCAATAACAAAAGTTCAGTTATACCCTTTGTTGGCAATGACAGAGGTCAAACGTTTTCTGTAAGTCTTCACAAGGTTTTCACACACTGTTGCTGGTATTCCTCCATGCAGATCTCCTCTATAGCAGTGATGTTTTACCATACCATACCATACCATTTTTATTTGTTAAGCACTTAAAAACACAGCATTACAACTGACCGAAGCGCTGTACAGTTAAAACAAGCAAGACTAAAAGCAAAATATTAAAAACAAACATTAAGAGAGAATTAAAACAGACACTAAAAAAAACAGGTCAGGGGACCCAATAAAACAGAGAAATAGCAAAAAGCAAGTGGGAATAAGACAGGTTAAGAATTAAAAGCCAATGTGAAGAAGTGCGTTTTTAGGTGTGATTTGAATGTGGTGACTGAAGCGGCCTGCCTAACCACTAAAGGTAAGGAGTTCCAGAGCTTGGGTGCACAGACAGAAAAAGCCCTTTCACCACGAGCTTTAAAATGTGCCTTGGGAACGGTTAGGAGCAGCTGATCTGCGGATCTAAGAACACGAGGGGGATTGTGACGATGGAGCAAGACACTCAAGTAGGCAGGGGCTAGACCATTTAGTGCCTTATAGGTTAAGAGGAGTATCTTAAAATCAATTCTGAAGCTAACCGGCAGCCAGTGTAGGGTTTTTAAAATCGGTGTAATGTGTTGGCTTCTGCTGCTTCCAGTTAAAAGTCTTGCAGCCGCATTTTGAACCAATTGGAGTCTCGAAAGAGTGGCTTTACTAATACCATATAGGCAGGAATTAGAATAGTCGAGCCGGGACGTAATGAATGCATGGATTACTGATTCCAGGAGGTGGTAAGGCAGAATTGGTTTGAGTTTGGCAATTCGCCTGAGATGGAAAAAGCAGGATTTTACTGTGCTGTTGACTTGAGCATCCATTTTCAGGACCATATCCATTTTGATTCCAAGATTGGAAACAGACGAAGTTACTGGAATGGGAAGAAAGTCGAGGTCAAGGGGTAGGGTCTGTTTGCGGTCGGGACTAAAAACAATGACCTCGGTTTTTGAATTTTTTTGGGCTGTCGCTGGACAACACGGACTTTCAACTCCCTCCAAAGATTTTCTATGGGGTTGAGATCTGGAGACTGGCTAGGCCACTCCAGGACCTTGAAATGCTTCTTACGAAGCCACTCCTTCGTTACCCGGGTGGTGTGTTTGGGATCATTGTCATGCTGAAAGACCCAGCCATGTTTCATTTTCAATGCCCTTGCTGATGGAAGGAGGTTTTCACTCAAAATCTGACGATACATGGCCCCATTCATTCTTTCCTTTACACGGATCAGTCATCCTGGTCCCTTTGCAGAAAAACAGCCCCAAAGCATGATGTTTCCACCCCCATACTTTACAGTAGGTATGGTGTTCTTTGGATGCAACTCACGACGAGTAGAGTTTTTACCAAAAAGTTCTATTTTGGTTTTATCTGACCATATGACATTCTCCCAGTCCTCTTCTGGATCATCCAAGTGCTCTCTAGCAAACTTCAGACGGGCCTGCACATGTACTGTCTTAAGCAGGGGGACACGTCTGGCACTGCAGGATTTGAGTCCCTGGCGGCGTAGTGTGTTACTGATGGTAGCCTTTGTTACTTTGGTCCCAGCTCTCTGCAGGTCATTCACTAGGTCCCCCCGTGTGGTTCTCGGATTTTTGCTCACCGTTCTTGTGATCATTTTGACCCCACGGGGTGAGATCTTGCGTGGAGCCCCAGATTGAGGGAGATTATCAGTGGTCTTGCATGTCTTCCATTTTCTAATAATTGCTCCCGCAGTTGATGTCTTCACACCAAGCTGCTTACCTATTGCAGATTCAGTCTTCCCAACCTGGTGCAGGACTACAATTTTGTTTCTGGTGTCCTTTGACAGCTCTTTGGTCTTGGCCATAGTGGAGTTTGGAGTGTGACTGTTTGAGGTTGTGGACAGGTGTCTTTTATATTGATAACGAGTTCAAACACGTGCCATTAATACAGGTAACGAGTGGAGGACAGAGGAGCCTCTTACAGAAGAAGTTACAGGTCTGTGAGAGCCAGAAATCTTGCTTGTTTGTTATTGACCAAATACTTATTGTCCACCATAATTTGCAAATAAATTCTTTAAAAATCAGACAATGTGATTTTCTGGATTTTTTTTTTCTCATTTTGTCTCTCATAGTTGAGGTATACCTATGATGAAAATTACAGGCCTCTCATCTTTTTAAGTGGGAGAGCTTGCACAATTGGTGGCTGACTAAATACTTTTTTGCCCCACTGTATATATATAATATATATAAAACAGCCACAGGGGATGCACAAACCAGTGTGTTTCTTTGTGCCAGTCCCAAGCCCGGATAAATGGGGAGGGTTATGTCAGGAAGGGCATCCGGTGTAAAGTTTTGCCAAATCAATATGCGGACAACAATACAAATTTCCATACCAGATCGGTCAAGCCCTGGGTTAACAACGACCGCCACCAGTACTGTTAGCCAACAGGGTGCTGCCGGAAATTGGGCTACTGTTGGCCATAGAAGAAGAGGGGTGAGACATGTCCGGAGGCAGGAGGAGAGGAGGAAGGTAAAGAGAGTGGAACTGAGGGTAGGAACTTTGAATGTTGGCAGTATGACTGATAAGGGGATAGAGTTAGCAGATATGATAGAGAGAAGGAAGGTTGATATACTGTGCATGCAAGAGACTAACTGGAAGGGGAGTAAGGCCAGGTGGATTCAAATTGTTCTATCATGGTGTGGATGGGAGGAGAAATGGGATCGGGGTTATTCTGAAGGAACAATATGGTATGTCAAGAGTGTTCTGGAAGTGAAAAGAGTGTCCGACAGAGAAATGATTATGAAGCTGGAAACTGGAGGTGTGATGATGAATGTTGTTAGTACATATGCACCGCAAGTTGGGAGTTCAAAGGGTGAGAAAGATGATTTTTGGAGTGAGTTGGATGAAGTGATGAACAGTGTACCCAAGGGACAGAAAGTGGTGATTGGAACGGATTTCAGTGGACATGTTGGTGAAGGGAACAGTGGAGACGAGGAAGTGATGGGTAGGTATGGTGTCAAGGAGAAGAATGAAGAAGGTCAGATGATAGTGGATTTTGCCAAAAGGATGGACATGGCTATGGTGAATACGTATTTTAAGAAGAAGGAGGAACATAGGGTTATGTACAAGAGTGGAGGAAGATGCACACAAGCAGATTACATCCTGTGCAGAAGAGTTGAAGACTGCAAAGTGGTGGCAGGGGAAAGTGTAGTTAAGCAGCATAGGATTGTGGTCTGTAGGATGACGTTGGAGATCAAGAAGAGGAAGAGAGTGAGGGCAGAGCCAAGGATCAAATGGAAGAAGTTGAAAAAGGAAGACTGCAAGATTGAATTTAGGGAGGCGGTGAGACTGGCACTGGCACTGGGTGGCAGTGAAGAATTACCAGACAGCTGGGAAACTACAGCAGATGTAAGTAAAGGTGACAGCAAGAAGGGTGCTTGGCGTGACATCTGGAAAGAGGAAGGAGGAAAAGGAAGCCTGGTGGTGGAATGAGGAAATATAAGAGTATACTGTGGAAGATAATGGCGAAGAAGAAGTGGGATAGTCGGAGAGATGCAGAAAGTAGACAAGAGTGCAAGGTGAAGAGAGAGGTGGCAAAGGCTAAAGAAAAGGCGTATGATGAGTTGTATGGGAGGTTGGACACTAAGGAGGGAGAAAAGGACCAGTGGGTTACAGAGAGGGACCGAGCTGGGAAAGATGTGCAACAGGTTAGGGTGATAAAGGATAAAGATGGAAACATACTCACAAGTGAGGAGAGTGTGTTGAGCAGATAGAAAGAGTACTTGGAGAGGCTGATGAATGAAGAGAAAGAGAAGACATTGGATGATGTGGAGATAGTGAATCAGGAAGTGCAACGGATTAGCAAGGAGGAAGTAAGGACAGCTATGAAGAGGATGAAGAATGTAAAGGCTGTTGGTCCAAATGACATAACTATGGAAGCATGGAGGTGTTTAGGAGAGATGGCAGTGGAGTTTTTAACCAGATTGTTTAATTGAATCTTGGAAAGTGAGAGGATGCCTGAGGAGTGAAGAAGCGTACTGGTGCTGATATTTAAGAATAAGGGGGATGTGCAGGAATAAAATTAATGAGCCACAGCATGAAGTTATGGGAAAGCTCAGTTAAGAAGTGAGGTGATGACTACTGAGATGCGATGTTTGCTCTGATGGTGTTGATGGAAAAGTATGGAGAAGGCCAGAAGGAGTTGCATTGCGTCTTTGTGGACCTGGAGAAAGCATATGACAGGATTAGAAATGAGGACATTAGAGGGTCAGCTCAAGTTGGACGGTTGGGAGACAAAGTCAAAGAAGCGAGATTGCGTTGGTTTGGACATGTGCAGAGGAGAGATGCTGGGTATATTGGGAGAAGGATGCTAAGGATAGAGCTGCCAGGAAAGAGGAAAAGATGAAGGCCTAAGAGAAGGTTTATGGATGTGGTGAGAGAGGACATGCAGGTGATGGGTGTAACAGTACAAGATGCAGAGGACGAAAAGATATGGAAGAAGATGATCTGCTGTGGCAAACCCTAACGGGAGCAGCCGAAAGAAGATATACATTAAAATGTACCAAGCAGTTACATGGAAGTAATGTATTTTGTTGTTTTTAATAATATTTACATATTGATTTTCATTCTAATTGTTTCATTAATCCATTATTTACTAATTAGTGGGTCTGATGCTAAAGCAGTTGCAGCCTTTCTGTGTCGTTTGCCCAGGTGTCTGCTCTGCTTGTTTTTTAATTGTCATTATTAAGATACAACAAAAGGGAAAAACTCCACAGAGAAAGGGCAAAATAAAATGAAATCAACAAAAGAGAGTTAAGCATTTAAATCTAGAGCAAAAGCAGAAATATTTCTAAATGTCATATAAATGTGAAAATCACACTGCAGTGCTTTTCTGAATGTAGGATAAGAGGAAAAAAATTACCAGCTATTTAAATGAGATCAGTGTTACCAGGTGTTGTCACTGATTATGAAACTGGTTGGTACAAAACGTTGCAGCCACTGGGGGTCCCCAGGACCGAGTTTGGGAAACACTGTGTTAAAGCATGTCAGTTACATTTAACAGGTACATCATTAACTTCATTTAAATAATGGATACTTTGGGGGGCGGCACAGTAGCGGAGCAGAAATGTTGCTGCATCGCAGTATGGAGACATGTCCCTGCTGTTACCTACCTGGTGTTTGCATGTTTTCCTGGTGGTTTTCCACAGTGTGCTCCAATTTCCTTTCAAAGACATGCAGGTTTGGGGATTTGGTGATGCTAAAATGACTCTAGTGTATGTGTGCTTGTGTTCATGTTGCGCTGAGCTGATACCCCGTCCAGTGATGGTTTGTGCCTCCTGCCCAATGTTTGCAGTAATGGGCTCGTCCCTGTGTTGGTGGATGTAATTATTAAACAACCATCCTTTTCAGAAATGTTTGGCCAGGTGTCCTGGGAATTTAATATATGCTTCAAGCAATTCACAGCACAGCAAAGCTGAACGTTTTCTCACCGTGATGATATCTCGCACTGCCACCTGGTGGAATCCTCCAGATTTACATGAAGTTTGTGTGCAAGTATAAACAGTACATTGCGTTACGTAGAGTTCACAGGCACATGCGTCACATGACGTATTAATGTGCACTCTGTTTTGTGAGTAATCTATATATATATAATTCACTAAGTCCATGGCAAGCAAGATGCACGCAAGACCGAGCCCCGCCTCCAACAATTCACTAAGTAGCCGACCATGGCACACGCACTACAGAGCCAACAATTTGCGTGAGAGTCGAAAGCATTTGCCAAGAATGTTTTCATTAATCAAGAACGAAAGTCGGAGGTTCAAAGAAGATCACATACTGTCGTAGTTCCGACCATAAATGATGCAGACTGGTGATCCCACTGGCATGCCTCCGCATAAAGTCAAACTTAAAATTGGTTCAGTCGTCATGCTTCTCAGAAACTTCATGCCAGCAAGAAGTCTCTGTAAAGGCACTAGACGGACTGTTCTCAGCATTCACCGGAATGTACTGGAGTGTAAAACAATCGCAGCTGCTACGTCACAAACTGTCCTTATTCCCTGGATATCCCTGACCCCATCAGATTCAAATTTGCCTTTTACTTTTACACGCAATTTCCTGTTAGATTGGCCTTTGCAATGACAATTAATAAGACACAGGGACAAACTTTCAAAACAATATACCTGTATCTACCAAAACCAGTTTTCAGTCACGGACAATTGTATGTTGCTATCTCCAGAGTTCCATCTTTTCATTCACTTACAGCACACAGGCGTGCGAGAGACACGCACACACACACACACAGGCGCGAGAGAGAGAATCCCTGACCCCATCAGATTCAAATTTGCCTTTTACGTTTACACGCAGACAATCTCCTGTTAGATTGGCCTTTGCAATGACAATTAATAAGGCACAGGGACACACTTTCAAAACGATATGCCTGTATCTGCCAAACTCAGTTTTCAGTCACGGACAATTGTATGTTGCTCTCTCCAGAGTTCCATCTTTTCATTCACTCACAGTCGTATCCTCAAACCCACCCCATTTGGACAACTGTGTCTTTCAGGAAGTGTTCACCCATCAGTACATAATTATGCGGTGTATGCTACGCCGCGGGTTGGCTAGTAGTAAGTTATTCTAAAGAAGAAGCTGTTAAACCAGACCTATTCACTCTGAGTAAACCAGAATGAAAAGGTGTTACACATACAGCTGGTATGGTGCATTGACCTACAAAAGCAAGTCATGCATTAAAATCGTAAAAAGTGTCCTGCATCGTCCAAGTTGAAAAACTGCCAGTCTCAGTTGTGCCCCTGTACTTTTATAACTAATAAAATTTCTACAAAAAGTGATTCTTGCAGCTTTTTCTTAAAGTTTCTTTCAGAAAATCTTTGTAAATAACAACAACAACAACATTTATTTATATAGCACATTTTCATACAAAAAGTAGCTCAAAGTGCTTTACATAATGAAGAAAAGAAAAATAAAAGACAAAATAAGAAATTAAAATAAGGCAACTAGTTAACATAGAAAGGAGTAAGGTCTGATGGCCAGGGTGGACAGAAAAAACAAAAAAAAACTCCAGAAAGCTGGAGAAAAAAATAAAATCTGTAGGGGTTCCAGGCCACGAGACCGCCTAGTCCCCTCTGGGCATTCTACCTAACATAAATGAAATAGTCCTCTTTTAGTTAAGGTTCTCATGGAGCCACTTGATGCTGATGGTCATGCAGACTTCTGGCTTTTAATCCATCCATCATTTTTGGAACATCATGGTACTTAGCCATCAAAAGGACACCTGAAGCGGAAACATAAGAGAGAGTAGGGATTAGTACATATTTTAGAGCCACCATGAATAGTTATTATAATGAACTGGATATACAGAGTATCAGGATTAAATTACAGTGAAGTTATGAGAAGGCCATGTTACAGTAATGTGTTTTCAGCAGTTTTTTTAAAGTGCTCCACTGTATCAGCCTGGCGAATTCCTACTGGCAGGCTATTCCAGATTTTAGGTGCCTAACAGCAGAAGGCCTCCTCACCACTTCTTTTAAGTTTTGCTCTTGGAATTCTAAGGAGACACTCAGTCGAGGATCTGAGGTTGCGATTTGGAATATAAGACATCAGACATTCTGATATATAGGATGGGGCGAGATTATTTAAAGCTTTATAAACCATAAGCAAAATTTTAAAGTCAATCCTGAATGACACAGGTAACCAGTGTAGTGACATCAAAACTGGAGAGATGTGCTCGGATTTTCTTTTCCTGGTAAGGATTCTAGCAGGTGCATTCTGCACTAGTTGCAAACGATTTATAAATAATACGCTATAGTGGTTGTTCGTTTGTTTGTCAAGGATTTTAAATCACCTGTAGCTCGGAAACCTTTTGAACTATTGACCTGAAATTTGGTACACATACTTCATGAGTTCTGCAATACGCTTTCGGGGTGATGATTGACCTCCAAGGTTATTCCTGTTTTGATTTTATTTTATTGTAGAACTAGTCATTTAGCCCGTTACAATAACAGGTGCTAGAACAGTAGTGCATAAACATTAGTAGGTACAGTCTATATTAAATGGCAAGGGACTTTGACCTCATTGTTTTTCTTGGTCGTATTTTTCTTTCTTTCAGCCTTTCTTTTGTTGATGTTTACTTGCTGAGCTGACCGTTCTTTGTGGGCTGCCGCCGTGTATTGTGTGTCTTTAATTTTCCATCCATCCATCCATTTTCCAACCCGCTGAATCCGAACACAGGGTCACGGGGTCTGTAATTTTCTGTGACAGTAATACTGTCTTGTACGTCCGCTGGTTTGTACGTCCGTAATATACCTTTAATTTTCTCTGGTGGTAATACAGGCGTGCGCGTCGGTAATATGCCTTTAATCTCCTCTGACAGTAATACTGGCTTGCATGTGGCTGTAATATGCGTCACTGTATTGTGTACCTTTAATTTCCTCTCGCAGTAATACTGGTTTGTATTTCCATAAAACGCCTCTAACTTTCTCTGACAGTAATATGGCGCATCGCACCATGCCCCGCGCATGCGCACTTCACCAGAAGACACCCACACACGGACACCTGGACGCACAAAGGGATTTTATTAAAGATAGAGATGCACCGATACCACTTTTTTGGAAAACGAGTACAAGTACGAATACTTGCATTTCAGTACTCGCCGATACCGAGTACTTAATAAAAACATGATTTAAATTTACAGGTAACAGCTTTAGTTATATAATTTAACAAAAAAAACAAGGGACTAGTTTGGAGTTAAGAACATTTATTTAAAATGAAAAGCATGTTGTATGCAACATATTACAGAATAAATAATTATAAAAAAAATTTAAACAGTGACAGTGCAACTCAAGTATTTTTTTCAGTTTGTTGTAAACTCTGCCGCTTTGGACAACACAAGGGGCATTAATAAACATCTTTGCTATTTAGTGCACAATATTTGAATAAACTAACAACATCCACCAGCATAGAACTGTGGCAGTCAGCGCAACTGAGGTAGGTATTAACATCAAGTCTAAGACGACTCACTTAATGGAGCCTATTTAGAAAAAGTGAGTGGCAGGTTTTTTTTTTTTAAGAAAAGTAGCTTTTCTGCATTATCAACAGTCAGCCTGTTTCTGTTTTCATCTATAATGTGTGACACTGAGCTAAAAAGCCTTTCACTTTCCACACTACTACATGGGGCTGAGAGGTATTTCTGGGCCATTTTAGCCAAAGTGGGGAACCTGATTTTGTTGACACCCCAGTACTTCAGAGGACTGTCTTCACGAGGGCTTGGGGCCTCTCCGAGGTATGTGTCGAGCTCAATGGCAGCACCTGCTGCCAGCGGCTGTGCTGCCTGGGGCTGCTCCTTAGCGATTTCTTCAAATACAGTGTCCAAACTGCTGCTAGTGCTGGCCTGGGCCTTGAGGAACAGTTTAGCAAAAGGTTCTGCAGCTTCTGCCCGACTCCCCTCTGCCTCAGCTCTGGACATCATCTGCAGCTCCTGCTTCAGGTGCAGCTTGACCTCCGGAGTAGTGTTGTTGGAGAAGAAGCGATCTTTATACCTGAACAAAATTCATGAATGTATTAATATGTGGAAAAATAGGACTGATTTTAGTTTCCCCTAAACCACTGTCACAAATGCCAGCCATTTGGCTTTCTGGTAGTAATAAGGGAAATATATTTCATATTATATATATTACATACATTTGTATTTGTGTATTTTAGTTACAAAAATATAATATTTCAGATGGAAATTAATCTTACATTTAGTACTGTAGTTTATCATTGAATACCTATAGCACACAGACTTTACCTTGGGTCAAGTATGGTGGAGATGAAGTACAGTGGGTTGGTCTCGACGTCACTGAAGTGCTTCTTGACAGCTGCCAGTAAGGTTGCTTTCATTGTCTTGACGCCGTGGTCCTCATCTGTTTCTCTGTTTAGAAGTCTCACTAGCACAGTCACAGCTGGGATGACATCAGAGGCTAGTGCGTCGTAGCTGCTCACTTTTTTAGTTAGTTCCTCAAAGGGGGCGAGGATGGCAACAGTCTTCTCCATAAGAGCCCATTGGTGAGCGGTGAGATAGTCAGGGACTGGGAGTTCATGCTCGGACACATACACCCCCAGCACTCGCTTTTGCTCAATGAGGGACTGGAGCATGTAATACGTGCTGTTCCAGAGCGTCTGTACGTCCTGCTGCAGTCTCTTTATTGGCTGGTTGAGCTGTCCCTGAATGTCCTCGAGGCGGGAGTAGGCTAAGGCGGAATGTTTAAAATGCCCAACTATATTCCGCCCCACTGCTATAGCATCAGCTATGCTCCTCTGTGCTAATAAGCCCTCGTGAACAGCCAGTTGGAGCGTGTGCGCGACACACGGCAGACTTGGGAGCCCTGCGTCATTCATGGCTTTAATCATGTTTTTGGCATTGTCACGAAGCACAACATGTACTGATGTTTTAGGTATACCCCATGTCTGGAGCATTTCCTCAAACACATACGCTATAGCCTGGCTGGTGTGCGAGCCGCGGAATTGTTTCGCATGTAATATGGCTCGTTGCGGCGTGAAACTCTCGTCTATCCACTGGGAGGTTAGGCTAATTAGCGACACGGGGCTAACACTGCTTGTCCAAATATCCGTGGTGAAACTAAACGCAGAGGAGGCTTGCAGTAGGCTGTGGATATGTTTTTTCGTGTAGTCGTGTAGTTTAGGCAGCTCCGTGTCAGTCATGTAGCGGCGACTTGGGACATCATATCTGGGCTCCAGAACATGGAGGAGACGCAGGAATCCCACATTTTCTACCTCCGAGAGTGGCTGGTCACTCAATGCAATGTACTCGATAATTGCCTGTGTTATTTTCACAGCACGAGGGTTGACTCTGGACATTTTCTCTCGTCTTGCAAGAGTTTGCTGCAGCGTGGGTTGTGTTGGTTTAGAAGCATGGGTAAACTCTTTGTACTCGTTGTCGTGTTGGGATTTTAGGTGCTTGATTAAATTACTTGTATTAAATGCGCTACCTTTTGAGCCTCCTCTGGACAATTTCGCTGAGCACAATTTGCAGTCCGCCTTTGTTTTGTCGTCTTCATTCACTTTGAAATAGTTCCACACGGCTGACATGTCTCGCCTCGCCTTCTCCCCGCTCTGAGCTGCAGCCGGGGCCTGGGGGCGGGCACTCGGCGCCTGTGATTAACCCCTTACACGCCGCTCAAACATAGACATTTCTCAGACCGTGGTATCGGTCCCCGGTATCGGGGGACTTTTAACGAGTACGAGTACTTTAGAAAATGTGGTATCGAGGCCGGTATCGGTATCGGTGCATCCCTAATTAAAGAGGATGAACTCTCGGCAGCGGGGCAACCATGCATGCGCCATTCTCATCTCCTCTACCTCTTCATATCTTAAATCATTCTCGAGGCAGATTGAAGACTTGAGTGCCGGCTTAAGTGAAACATTTAAGAAAACGTACTAAGTAATTGCAAGTCAAACACGGACTTAATCAGTTTTAATGGGAAAAGATGCTGACGAAAGAAGAGAAGAAGCGGGCTGCTAGGGTGGAGAAAAGAAGAGCTGCTCTGGAAGAAGCAAGCGCATCAACCTCTGAGCAAATTAATGCTAAACGTAAAGAGAAAGAGGAGGAAGGCTAGGAATGATCAAGTCAAGCATATTCATTGCACATTACCGTGTAGGGCGCCATTAATGGTCATTTTATATTACAAAATATGTTATTACCAAACCCATTATGAAAATTGAGCCCATTTTGTGCAATTTAAAAGAATTCTGTTTCAGATAACTTCAGAAATTGTAATGAAATTGGTTCGTCTATTTGTGCATAAAGTTCCAGCATGTGTTTTTTCTATTGTTAAAGTTTTTTCATTCATTTGATAAAATCAATCTTGTACTCTTTTTCTTTTTTTTCTAATCACCTCAGCCTTTCTTTTTTTTTCTTACACTTCTCTATTATTGTTAAACAAATTGCTTTTCATTCTTGAAACACCGATTGGTAGTTTTCAGATCTGTGGAAAAAATACATTAACATATCCTGAACTCTGGAGAAAAAGGAGAATATTTAAAACAGTCTTTTTTAAATCTTATTTTAGCTCTATTGTAAAATTACAATTAAACCAGGTATTGCTATTGAAGGGAATTAAAAATGATTCATGCCTGTTCAGTTTACGTTCCCTTTTATCATTCTACGCTGCCCTTCTATGCAGAGCCTAAAACAGAGTGGTGGCTCTGAGGCTAGGGATCTGCATTGGCAATTGGAAGGTTCCTGGTTCTAATCCCGTAAAATGCCAAAAGGGACTCTGCTCTGTTGGGCCCTTGAGCAAGGCCCTTAACCTGCAATTTCTAAGCGCTTTGAGCAGTGAGAAAAGCGTTATATAAATGCAATAAATTATTATTAACTGCAACACATTTTTGTCCAGTAGATAGGGCGAGAGCAGCCATTTTATGTTGTAGTCACAAAAAGGTTTGGGGATGGCTACCCAGTATATTTGAAAAAACAGGAGTCCAAAGCAGAAGTACTGCAATTAACATAGGTGGATCTGAGATATAAATATGGTGGCACCAGGAAGTGGGGAGTTTGGGGGAGCTGGAACTGGAAGTGACATCATCTGTAGGCGTTTTCTGGAGACTGGAAATGACTTCAATGGTGGATGGGTGCATTTTGGTTGACTGATAATTAGGTCATTGATTGGCAAGTTCTTCAGCTGGTCTGTAGAGGGAATAGAGAAGAAACATGACAGCGCCAACTCCCACCAAAATTAATTGCATATTGTTTACAAATTCACTTGATTTTAATCATTCTGTAACAGTATAATGGTGCACAGAATGGCCAAACTCTTCCAGCTACCATGGCTGCTTTAGCGTTGTTAGAAGACACGGCAAATGGAAGAATTAGACGAGAGTGCGTATTTATAGATGATGAAGACTGGCTTCTAAGTTGATTTTGATTTCCAAGAGCTCTTCTCTTAGCGCTGTGTGCTGAACTGATGGCGGCTTTAGAAGGGCAGACTTTGAGGAGTTGTGCTCTAACTGCTCCTTTGCAGGTTCTTTCCACTCTCTGGGTTTTTAGCTACTGGAGTTTTTCAACATGAACTTGCTGACTGACGGGGTATTTTTCACTCAGTCATCACTGAGTCACACCATGCCAGCTGTATAGGATGGTGTTAACTGCTTGTCATTCGGATATATAAGATTTCCTTACACTGTGGTTGAACAGTGAAACATCAAAGAGTAATTCCGCTGCATTGTCTGGTTTTCCAAATGTAATGTGAACAGTCAGCTAGCTGCACACATTGCTATTGCAACAGCTCTGGACAAGTTACATCAGCTAGGGATGAATCGCCAAAAGAATGAGCTGACATTACATCATATGTAGCTGGATTGCATATAAAAACAGCAGCTCTGCATAGTTGCAGGTGCTTTTTCCAATTAGTCCAGCAAAATGCAAGCAGTCTTTTTAAAAATAATTTTTCAGAGAATCTATCCGTTGCGGCACTCCGTGCTGACGCTGAACTATAAAAGCACCTTCAGAGAATGAATTTGCTCATGTAAATAAAAAACATTTCCACTGTATATAATGTGGCACACAATCCTGGCTTGCCCGTACCTGAAGAGACTCTGTATGATGAACCTGACCCACCAAGTGATCAGTCAAATCGGACAAAATCCTTTAACACTAGAATTACTAGAGCCTACGAAAAAACTCGATCCATCCCACCTTAAATCGCTTCGCACCTCTCCATCAGTGTCTTTTGTCCTGTAAATGTGTCGATAAGCAGCAAGTAGCCTGCTATCACATCCCCCACCACCGCACAGTTTTCTCGGCTCAAGTCTGTTTGCCTGCATGTCAGTTGCTTAGTGTTGTATAGAGTGAGAAGTCAAGCAAAATGACACCTTTTATAAATACTATATCGTTATTTGGAACATATGCATTTCATGTGTGTTCTGTGTCTACAACAATCTATGTACAGTAAACACATCGTTAAAACAGAAATGTTTTTCTTGTTTTAGTAATAATTGACAAAATGTAGACATGAAGTGTTTAATGTGTGAAGCCTAAAGTTAAAATATCAAATAAACACTTTCACAAAAGGTACAAATATAACAGAACAAGTGCGTTTCTATTCAAGAATATGACTGCAGAAAAAGAACCTGCGTTAGGGTGCGACATTGACATGCATTTGCTACGACTGCTTCGGTGGCACAACGGTATCAACTGTTGACTGGTAATCAAAACTTCGCGGGTTCGACCCCGGACGAGTCCGTTTTGAGAAGTGAGCTGCTCTTATTCTATACTATTCTAGAATAAAAACATTCTTTTGATTTCTGTCTGTAACAGCCGGTGTAAATTTATGATACTTGTAAAGGTTAGCTTTGTTGTTTTTGTTTTTTAATTCAGTTTTATTCTCTCAGTCGCATTCACGATCCCACCCCCATCTGACACTGCTGTTTTCACATAAATACGCGCTATAACATAGGTGAATTCAGATGATGACAACGGTTCTACATCGGAGCAAGAATGCACGTCGCACTTTTGCCGTCGCTGTACTTTGTATATGTACACGGGAAGCTCTGCAGTCTACTTGTGACTTTACACTGTAGGAATTAAGTAAATAAATAAAGGTAAATAACATTCGATCTGGATCTTGTATGCAAAGTACAGCGACGGCAGCTTCCACCTACAGCTATAGACTCTGCACTCTAGTGTTTAGATCTGGACGGTGCATTGGCCCAAAACATTAACATTTATGTTACTTACATCTTGCCTGAAGAAGGGGCCTGAGTTGCCTTGAAAGCTTGCATATTGTAATCTTTTCAGTTAGCCATTAAAAGGTGTCATTTTTCTTGACTTTTCACTATGTTACTTACATAAAAGCCAGATCGAATGTTACCTTAATTTATTTACTTACTTCCGACAGTGTAAAGTCACAAGTAGACTGCAGAGCTTCCTGTGATTGATCGACACGGGCATGCTCAAAAAATACGTGTAATGCCACGAAAAGTGCCTGCTGACACTTTAGTACGCAAGCAATGGTACGAGAATGCAGTTAAACTTTTTTTTTGGGCACATACACCATCCATATCTAAACACTAGCGTGGAGAGTCGCTTGCGTACTGAAGAGTCTATAGCTGCAGGTGGAAGCTGCCGTTGCTGTACTTTATATATAAGAGCCAGACCGAATGTTATTTACTTATTTACCTTTATTTATTTGCTTACTTCCTACCGTGTAAAGTTACAAGTAGATAGCAGAGCTTCCCGTGTACATATACAAAGTACAGCGACTGAAAAAGTGCGACTTGCATTCTTGCTCTGATGTAGAACCGTCGTCATCATCTGAATTCACCTCTGTTATAGCGCGTCTTCATGAAGAAGGCAGACTTACCCATATCACTAGTGATGCAGCCTCTCTAAAACATCTATAGTGCTGCTAGGTCTCTCCCACCAAACTGATGACATGACACAAGCAGGTTGAATGTACTCTTGTTAGGCATAATCCCTTTTAAAACTTCCTGGTTTGCTTTCAGACAGTATGATGCATTGTCTGTAACCACTGCTAAAATGTCATTCAGATTCAGCTGGTTGTTGTGAAGGAACTGAAGTGCTGTCTGTGAAAAGGTGGAAAAGTTGCAGCTCTTAATAAAGATAACTGCCAAAAAGTACAGCTTTTCAGTACCTGTAATTGTAATTCTTAAACCTTAAGTGTTTATAGACTGAAAACTTGCATCATTACTGCATATCTTAAAATAATTTGCTTTTGCTTTGTAATAAATTAATCTGCAAAACACTAAATCCAGGAATTAACCAGGAAAAAAAAGACAAAGATACCCGCTTTTAAAGGCTCGTTGAATCTGAGGAGAAGTTTTCTTTCAAATCTTCCACAGTGCGAGGTTTGTTCCGGTAGACTTTTCCTTTGAGCACACCCCAAAGGAAGAAGTCTGGTGGTGTCAGATCCGGTGACTGTGGTGGCCAAAGCCCCTTTGAAATTACTCTGTTGCCAAAGAAGGACTCAATTTCTGCCATGCTCCTTGCCGATATATGACACGTTGCTCCATCTTGCCGAAAGTAACCTTCCCTTAAGTCACAATCATCCAGTTGTTTCTGACATCGCTTAAATGATTTGGTGACCCAATAGCTTCGCACCATGAAGATGCATTGCTCAATACTGTACACCACCATCCTGATGAGAAGTCGAGTGACTGAGTGAAGGGACAAGGTGGTATGGTATGCACCCAGAAGTTGCAAACGGAGGTTGAAGATCGCAACGGCTCTCCGGCGCCTACCTCAACGCACGGACGCAGGGACATACCGGCTTGTTCAAAGCTCCATATGCTGAGGAGCACATTGCATGTTGTTTCATTCAGATTACTTCATCCTAGCGAGAGTTATTACAGGATATTCGGGGCCTCTTTCGAGTGAATCACCCTGTTAAACATTTATATCATCATGATAAATGTTATTCAATAATCTATTTGTGTGTTAAGAATCTCCGTGCAGACACCCATCAACTCAACTTTTGACCAAATTTATTCCCCTACTCGACATTTAAAGTAATCTTGAATTAGTCGAAATTAAAGATACGTGGGAAGGCTTGCGACCTTCTGTAATTCTACAAGTTAGCTATCTTCAGTAGCTCACGTGTGGCAGTCACTTTAGTCAGTTTCAAAAATGTGTCCTCACAGTCCTCCGTCAAAAAGGAAACATTTTAAAATGAGGATCTAGAGCTGATGCTTGTTGACGGTGACATTGAATGAATGGAACATAAAAGAAAAAGAATGGCCATCGTGACTCATATTGTCACTATTATGGAGGTACTTTTGTATCTCAGGCTCCTCTGAAAATTCCAGCAATTGCTCACTTGCTTTGCCAGGTGAGGAGTGTTGCAAACATGTTCCACCATAGCAGTACTGCTAGCCATGTGCTTAAAGAGAAGCACAAGTTCATTGGACTTGCCAGCACACAAACTTGTGTGCATTGGAAGTGCTAGAAAAAAGTTTTTGGAACAACAGGGAGTCATCTCGGCAGCTCTGTATATAGGCTGCAACTTTGCTCCGGGTGTGACCAGCATGCAGCGAGCTTGTCTACATCTGCCACTGGTGCCCAGTCCTTGTGATTGTCACATAGGAATCTGCTGCCCTGGAAGTTAAGCTGTTTGAATCCATACTAAGTCTACGTCACTTCTGTGTGAAAGACAATTTCAGTTAAAGATGACGCACCATTTTATGGAAGATAGAAAAGTGATTTTCCTGTAGAAAACCTTAACAGGCACATTAGTGACATCTACGTGGTCGGATGCCAAAAACAACAATCACAAAGTTGATCTTGAGACTTGATATAGAATTGCTTATATGAAAAATAATGATTAATCAGAAAATCAATATTTTCACCCAAGCCTAGCAACTGGGGCCGTTTATTTGTACTTGCTGTAGGAGTCCATCATCCTGTGCATTCAAAAAGATTTTGAGGATGAGGACCAGTTTTATTTCCAGCAGGATGGAGCACCTCCCCACTACCATCATGATGTGATGAAAATCTGCCAAACAAATGGACCAGAATTCGTAGCAATGGACTTTTTTTTTTTTCTTTCTTTTTTTTTTAATGGGGTTATGTCAAAGATAAAGTGTATCTCACAAAACCACAACAACTGATAAATTAAAAGCAGTGAATGAAAGAGAATGTGCCCAAATACCAAATGAAAAGATTTGTGATGTCTGCACGTCCATAACGCGTTATCAGCAGTGCCTGGACCAGAACAGCCAGCAGATTGAACAATTGTGTTAACTGATTCTATATTTGTCTTTCTAAATTTAAATGATAAAACTTTTATGTATGTATGATATATCTTAATAAACCCTTTATTTATAATCACTCAAAGTGTGTAAAGTTTATACTGTATTCATATCTGCTTCATCATCCAGTGTTGCTCTTGTCTCATGGATTTTGCTTTCATCAAATGGAATTGAGCTGGCAGTTCCCAGAAACACTGTTGTGTGAATTCCTATAACAATTTTTTGTAGTAGTGAAGTGATTGTTTGGAAGAGGGTTGTGTTTTTCTGTATGAGTTTGTTAATCAACTTTTTTTTGTTTCTTTAGGATGAAATACTTAAGGCAGCTGTTATGAAATATGGCAAAAATCAGTGGTCTCGAATTGCATCTCTGCTACACAGAAAGTCTGCCAAGCAATGCAAGGCCCGCTGGTGAGTCACATTTTCAAAAACTACCAATTCAAGCTTTCCCCTGTTAATTTTGCCATAGCCCATTAATTCACTTTTTGACCAAAACTCTTAAGAATAATAATAATTCATTACATTTATATAGCGCTTTTCTCAGTAGTCAAAGCGCTATCCACACAGGGAGGAACCAGGAAGCGAACCCACAATCTTCCACAGTCTCCTTACTGCAAAGCAGCAGCACTACCACTGCGCCACCTGTGAGGATGTTACTTGCATAATAAAGCAAGTGATCCTTAACAGTCTAGTGACTTAAAAATTACTTTAACTTCTGAGGGTGTTGCTTGCAACCTAAAAAAAAAAGTTGTGAATCGGACCTTTTAAGTGAAACACAAGTAAAACCAAACATCATTTGTATCACAGTTCCTCTGAACACTGATACACTATTCAGATAACACCTTTCGTCTGGCTTGTGCAGCACTGATGTAGTGTGGCACCATTGAGTGCCAAATGCATCTCAAAAATGTTAGTGTTATAAAAGTTGTCAGTTTAAAAAAAAAATAATAATAATAATAACCTTGACCTTTATCTTTGGAAGAATCACAAAATAGTATTGCCCTGAGGGCTAGCAAAATCCAGCCTCACTAAGAAGTTCATTTAGTGGTGGGGGAAAAAAAAAAGTGAATTTTTTACGTTTAATAGTTGGAAAGGGCCATTGTAGTGCCAATCTATGGTAGTTGCAGAGTGACATAAATGGCAGCATGTCTGACTGTGGCATCATGGTTGGAGTTCTGCCTTCATAGTTTTTTTTTAATCCTCTATCCTGCATTGTTTATTAGTTTACATAAGACTTGCTTCCTGCGTTATCATTTAGCTGGGAGTTCTAAATTACTGCTCCAACTCCTACGTTAGTCATTAGTGTTCTATAAATGTTGATAACTGCGTTATCAATTGCACAAGAAAAGTGGTAGAATGCAGTGTGGTGTTTGAAAGTGTCATTTACAGCAACCACAAGATGACAGTGGTACTTTAATCCCATATTCTGCCCAAAAAAATTAGCATTTTTACTCATTCTTCCAAACACTGAATTTGCCTTTTGCTAATTTTAGTCAAATATATTTGAAGGCTGAAAATTCAGTCCATCCTTAATAGAACATCAAGCATACTACTGTTTTCCTAGGATGGATTGAAGTTAACTTGTGTGTCATCCTTTTTGGTTTATGTGAGTGGACCTGGAAGAAATGATAGTGTTGAGGGGAAAAAATTCCAAGTAACAGTTCAGGTTTGACTTTTTTTTTGGGTGAGGTTTTTTACACCATCGTCCAGACCACAGACTCTAACACTGCCATTGAAATTCTGCTTATTGATGTGTTACACTTTTTGACTTATATTCAGAATGACAGGGCTTATAACTATGCCTAACATGAAGGAAAACTCACTAATAATTGGCTGCAGTTACAAAACTATCTTATGAACTGAAAAATTACCCCCATTTTTCAAGACATTAAAAAGGACAAAAAACCGTGAGTGGTCTCCCCTCGACTTTCTTGTATACTCTGATATGGGGATGGACATTAGAGGAGTAAACCGTTAAGACAATGATTATGTTTTATATTATGTACATTAAAGAACCATCAACAACAAATCAAATTAATAATATATTGAATAATTATTATAAAAGTAATGTTGAATAAATCAGATTCTGCAGCTGTATGAATAAAAAAGTACCACTTCCAGTTAGTGGAAATAGCTCAAAAGTTTGATAGGAATGTAAGTTTTGTACCTATGGGCAGAGTGGTGACTCTGAGGCTAAGGATCTGTTCTGGTATCCCGAAGGTTGCCGGTTTGAATCCCCGTCACTACCAAAAGAGATCCTACTCTGCTGGGCCCTTGAGCAAGGCCCTTAACCTGTAATTGCTCCAGGGGCGCTGTACAATGGCTGTCCCTGCGCTCTGACCCCAAGGGGTATGCGCAAACTAACAAATTCCTAATACAGGAAATTGTATAAGGCAAAATAAAGAACAAAAAATAAAATAAAATACTTGTATACAAAATTTGGTTGACCTAACTGAAAGCCTTCTCAAGCTATCATGTTTACATACATACACACACGTACACAGACAGACACACAGACATAATTATAAAAATGGTATTTTAGGACTCAGGGAGGTCTAAAATGTCGAGATTCATCGAAATCTCAATCTAATTTTTTTGGATGATTACAGTGCTTTCTCCACGAGAAAGTAAATCTTACTTGGAGAGGTCTAAAAAGTCGAGATTTATCAAAATCTCTAGGTCGACTTTTTGGATGATTACAAAACTTTCCCTATACTTCGTGTACGAGAAAGTAAAAAAGACCCTTGTATTTTGTCAGCCAATGCTCATTTTACTGTATATAGCAGCTTTCACAGACCATATCAACAAAAGGCTCTTAACAAAGCACATCATAATGCAAAAAGAGTTCAGACCTTAAAGTATAGTCATTTTAAAGGGACAATCTTTCAGCGTCGGATAGGATGGCAGAAACTTTGGCTCATGTCTCCATCAGTTACCAAGGACAATTGAAAGCACAGTTAAGAAACATTGGTGTAGCAGTCATCGGTGTACTATTCTCGGTGTCTGAATATTTGTATGTTTTTTTTTTTATAGTTTTTTTTACTTGTGACTTAATGTCTTTTTGTCTTTTATTGAAAATTAGGTATGAATGGCTGGACCCAAGTATTAAAAAGACAGAATGGTCACGTGAAGAGGAAGAGAAACTGCTTCACTTGGCAAAACTGATGCCGACTCAGTGGAGGACAATTGCTCCCATTATCGGAAGAACAGCAGCCCAATGTTTGGAGCACTATGAATTCCTTTTGTAAGTAGAAGCCCAATTTTCTTACGCAAGAATAAGATGAAATTGAGGGGATTATGTGAATAGTAAAATTTGCTAATTTTTCTTTTTTTTTTTTTTTTTCTTTTTTGATCTGTCTGTATGGTATCTGCACATTTTCCCCCAATTTCTGTAGGTATTTTCCAGGCATTCTGGATTTCTCGCAGAGTTCTTTAGTTAGCTTGGTAATGCTAAATGAGTATGACTGGGTGTACCCCACAATGCACTGGAACTCTGCATTTTTTTTCTTTCTTAAATTTAGTCGCATGTTGTTATTCACAGTGGCAGTCATTATGTCTTCTACGGATTGTGTCTAATTATTTCCTGAGCTGTGATGCCAGAAAACACCTATGCACATGTAACACGGGCCTCAAAATACAGTGGGAGAAAAAAAATGAAGATTATGGAATTGGTATGGGCCTGATGGTGTTAACCCATTTTAAGTGCAGTAATACAAGGAGTGGTAACAAATAATTATTTATGGAAGGACTTGTCCGTTTCCCCAACAATGGTTTGTCATTGAGGATAGTGTGTTTTAAACAGAAGTTTAAGGGTGCTCAACTAAAACAAAATGTGAGCATGTTGTAAGATAAGCCCAGAATCATTTATTGCTGTAGGTCTTTGAATCAAAAATATTTCCAGCCCAAGCTTGTTTTCATTTTTGTAATAACAGAGAGAGAGAGAGAGAGAGACAGAGAGTGTTCCAGTTAAATAAGGGAAATCAAAAAAGTAAGAGGAGTTTTATTATCTTTTTAATGGATTGAATAGGTGGTGTGGGTACTCGGAATGTATTCAGACTCCTTCATTTATTTTCTCTTTGTTATTTTGATGCCTTTTGCTAAAATTGTTTCAGTTGTTTTTTCCTTACATTGAACAACATTCAATACTTTAGAATGATAAGGTAAAAAGAGGATTTTAGAAAGTTTTGGAAATGTATTAAAAATAAAAACTGAAATATCCCAGTGACACATGTATTCAGGCTTTCTGCTTTGGCTCAGTTGGATCCCATTCTGTTTATTTAAAGTTGAGGTGTTTCTGTACCGTGTTTGTCCAACCAAGTCCATCTGTGGTCAATTCAAATGACTGGATTAGGAAAGGAACATAGTTCTGAGTTTAGAGTCAGGATACTGATCTAGGGAAGGCTACAGAAACATTTCTGTAGCACTAAAGGTTCCCAAGAGTGGCCTCCATAATTCTTAAATGAATTTAAATTTGGATCGACCATGACTTCCTAGAGATGGCTGCCCAGTCAGACTGAGCAATTGGTAAGTAGAACCAGGGTAAGAAAGGTGACCCAGAGTCTGGTTGTCCAAAACAACCTGTGTGAAAATGGAATAAACTTCCAGAAGGGCAACCACCACTGCAACACTCCTTTAAAACTTGGCCAACCGACACATGAAAGGCCACTTGGAATGTGCAAAACGGCACGTAATACAGTATATAGATAGATATATAGATAGATATATAGATAAATATAGATAGATATATGTGTATGTATGTAGATATGTATATATATGTGTATATATATGTAAATATGTATATATACAGTGGTGTGAAAAACTATTTGCCCCCCTTCCTGATTTCTTATTCTTTTGCATGTTTGTCACACAAAATGTTTCTGATCATCAAACACATTTAACCATTAGTCAAATATAACACAAGTAAACACAAAATGCAGTTTTTAAATGATGGTTTTTATTATTTAGGGAGAAAAAAAATCCAAACCTACATGGCCCTGTGTGAAAAAGTAATTGCCCCCTTGTTAAAAAATAACCTAACTGTGGTGTATCACACCTGAGTTCAATTTCCGTAGCCACCCCCAGGCCTGATTACTGCCACACCTGTTTCAATCAAGAAATCACTTAAATAGGAGCTGCCTGACACAGAGAAGTAGACCAAAAGCACCTCAAAAGCTAGACATCATGCCAAGATCCAAAGAAATTCAGGAACAAATGAGAACAGAAGTAATTGAGATCTATCAGTCTGGTAAAGGTTATAAAGCCATTTCTAAAGCTTTGGGACTCCAGCGAACCACAGTGAGAGCCATTATCCACAAATGGCAAAAACATGGAACAGTGGTGAACCTTCCCAGGAGTGGCCGGCCGACCAAAATTACCCCAAGAACGCAGAGACGACTCATCCGAGAGGTCACAAAAGACCCCAGGACAACGTCTAAAGAACTGCAGGCCTCACTTGCCTCAATTAAGGTCAGTGTTCACGACTCCACCATAAGAAAGAGACTGGGCAAAAACGGCCTGCATGGCAGATTTCCAAGACGCAAACCACTGTTAAGCAAAAAGAACATTAGGGCTCGTCTCAATTTTGCTAAGAAACATCTCAATGATTGCCAAGACTTTTGGGAAAATACCTTGTGGACTGATGAGTCAAAAGTTGAACTTTTTGGAAGGCAAATGTCCCGTTACATCTGGCGTAAAAGGAACACAGCATTTCAGAAAAAGAACATCATACCAACAGTAAAATATGGTGGTGGTAGTGTGATGGTCTGGGGTTGTTTTGCTGCTTCAGGACCTGGAACGCTTGCTGTGATAGATGGAACCATGAATTCTACTGTCTACCAAAAAATCCTGAAGGAGAATGTCCGGCCATCTGTTCGTCAACTCAAGCTGAAGCGATCTTGGGGGCTGCAACAGGACAATGACCCAAAACACACCAGCAAATCCACCTCTGAATGGCTGAAGAAAAACAAAATGAAGACTTTGGAGTGGCCTAGTCAAAGTCCTGACCTGAATCCAATTGATTAATTCTCCAAGTTCCCGTGTAGGTGGAAGGCTGAAATTTGGCAGGCTCATTCCTTACAGCTTACTTACAAAAGTTAGGCAGGTTTCATTTCGAAATTCAAAGCGTAATGGTCATAACTGGAACGTATTTTTTGTCCATACACTGTAATGGAGGAGGCGGAGTCACGTATCGCGTCATCACGCCTCCTACGTAATCACGTGAACTAAAAACAAGGAAGAGATTTACAGCACGAGTCACACGCGGGAACGAAGGTAAATGACGTTAATTTTTGACTGTCTTTTAATACTGTGTAAGCATACATATTAACACATGTGCAATTAAACGTGTGCATTTACGGGGTGATTTCTCAGGCTTAAAAGCTCGCCTTTTACTAAAAAGGTAAATGCAAAACTATTTTCAATCACTTTATTGAAACGCTCCCGTTAAGGATTGCAATAACATATTCGCGAGATAAAAGAACGAAGTAGGGGGAAATGGAGGAAGAGCTGGAAACAGCGAAGAGCAAAAAATTAATTAAACAATTGAGAACGGAGCGAGTGAAGCATACAAGCATGTTCATAAGGGAAACAAAGCACGGTGTAAAACGTAACTTTAAATTAAGTTTATAGAAACGCTCCCGCTGCGGATTGCAATAACATATTCGCGAGATAAAAGTTTAATGAGAAGACACGAGGTATAAACGAACCACACGCCGTGGCGCAACGTTAGGGGCAACAGTTTCAAACATTCTATGATCTGCTTCTCGCAACTGAAAGACGGCACATGGCTGATGTTAGCCGACTTGCTGACCGCAACGTTAGGGGCTTCAACTATGGCGCTGATGCCACATCTCAGTGCCAACACTTTCCAGACTCTACTTAAAAGACACGCCCTCCTCACTGGACAGTTAAAAAGACCAATCAAACTAACGATGACATCAAGTATTACCCAATCAAAAGTAGGAAAGGAGGCATCTTCATAAAATGCGTGTGGGATGATTTGCATGA